>NC_054582.1:1061518-1081518 GCF_017654505.1 Polyodon spathula | reverse complement strand
TGTGCACAAGGAGAATGAAGCGTGTGCTTTTCTTTTCTTTCTTTCTTCTTCCTACGATCTGCACCAGTTAAGCCCCAAAGATTGCGGTGAACTCAAAACCTAGAATAAAATAATGAACAGCGGCGAGGGCTGAGGGCTGAAGACACTTTTTGAAAAATACTCTCCGGGAAAAAGAAAAACATATGCAATAGAGTGTGGCGCGAAACCCTATATTTCATGCACGGCTTTGGAGAATGTTAATAAGGATTAGAATCATATTTCAATAGCAGTGGACTCGCTGTTTGCAAGGGCATTTTAATCTACTTTGCATCTTCTGTTCTCCCCGCTGAGTAAAAGAGATGGATTGGTCTGTTGCTACCCTTGATAGCTTGCTAGGTTGGTGTTTTATTTTAAGGTTCTTAATGACGGAGGATTAAAACTCACCAGATAGCCCTTACCGGCCATTTTCTGAACATTATGAACAACTGAATACAGTGCAAGAAGCCAGCGGAAGAGCAGATTGGTACATTTTAGCACGACGGTGTTAAGATTGTCAGCTATTTTAAATCATTCAAAATAAATCCTATTGACTGTTAGCTACATTTTAAACCTGTCAAGCAGCAAATACAAAAGTAGGTAAAAGGGGTGTACTAATAGGAACAAGGGTGATGTGGAGTAAATGTGCTCCCATTGGGTGTTTTAAAGATGAACTTAGACCAAGTGATAAACAGTGTACAGTATGGTTCTTTTTTTTTGTTTGATCAGGTAAGTTACATTGCTAAAATAAACAGACACTCTGTATGTGAGTTACACGCTCACCTGTGTTCTCGCTTAATTTGATAACAAAAAACACTGCCAAAGCACTTAAAAGGTATTGAAGAACATTTATCGGCTTGCGTTTCCACAAAATGAATGCCACAAATCTCTGGTCTCAGAGAGACACAACTCCATTTGTGAAAGGTTTCAGAGTTATGAAAATATTTTTAAAAAATGTCTCTGACTTACCACTACAGGGAAAATGCTGATAATGAGAGTGGAGTACTGAAGGGCTGCTAGAGCTACGGCAGCACAGTCCACTGGATGGGGGGGGGGGGGGGGGTTTGCTGCACCAGGGTTTTTTCTAAACCACAAAAAAAAAAAAAACGGCGCTGGCACTGACAGCAAGGATGTCGCGCTCATTTGCACAGTGTAGCACAGCGAACGTGCAAAAATAAAGAACGGTGTTGATGGAAGAAGGCTGGTGGTTTGCATGGCACGCAATGCTGCTCACTTCAGAGCATCGAACTAGGAAATCTGCTGGAGCATTTGTTCAAAGCCACAATATTAGCTGTGCCAACAAAATGTTGAACACTTCAAAATCTGGGGTTGGCCCATAGAATCGTTCTGCACACACACACACACACACACACACACGCATGCACGCACAAACACACGCACACACACACACAAGGCTTAGAGTAGCAGATGCCCCACTTTGTTTTTCATGCATTATAATGTTTAAAATGAAATTAACAGCAAGGCTGAGATTAACGGGGAAGTGAATTAGCAGGCTTGCCATTAGCAGTTTTTAACACGTGGCAAGGCATGTTCATTGCCTACCTTGAGTCTAGCACAGAAGACGGGAGTCCTTTCAAAACGCTGCATCAGCAGTGCACGAGAAACACACAAGAAGATATACTGCATATTATAAAAAACAGATTTTGCAAATTATAGGAGATTCAGAAAGTAATTTGTAAAGAGCCAAACTCAAAGCAGAACAAGATCGGTGGGCAGTTTCCATTCTACCGTGCTTTCTCTTTTTATTTGATAAAAAAAATCTGGGATGCAATAAAACAATCCACAGGATCCATTCATAATTAAGGGTGCTTTATTCTCCAGTACTGCTATAAAAAAAAAAAAAAAAAAACAACTTACAACTTGGGACGGTGTGGGTTTACATCCCCCCCTTACCGATAGGGACCCCTTCCTATGGTGTAAACAGATTTAAATATACAGCCGCTGAAGAGGCTGAGCCCGCCAGCACAATACCACGTTGATCCTCACTGTCAGAGGAACGCAAGGTCAAGTCAGCACTGCCTATCAAGCTGGGATCAGAACGCAAGAGAGTGAGTCAAGTTTCAGGAACTTTGTGGTGACTGAGTTTTCCCTGGTGACTGAGTTAGTGGTAACCTACTGGGGGAGAGAAAAATGATCAACGCTGGCTTCAGGCAGACACTGGACCCCAGGGGGTCGGACCCGCGTCTGCCGCAAACAGCAGGAGGCGCTCTAGAGCAAAGCTAAAAAAAAAAAAAAAAAAAAAAAACAGATCTCTTATCAGGACCGGATAGCGTGGAAATAAGAGTAAAAAAAATAAATACATATATTTAGGTAAAGAACTGTGACTAGCTAGTTGCAGTTCAGATCCTGCTTTAAATGGATGTTTACTGTTAACTAGTAAAAACATTTTTAATTATTATTTATGCATGATTTAGTTGCATGATTTTTTTTTTTTTTAATTTGCATTGCTTAAAAGTGCTGTGTAGGCACAGAGCTGATCAAAAGCTGAAAACTGGAACATATAATTACAGCAGTACGAGGACTGACTGATACATTACAAAGCTTTTTTTATTTTATTTATTTATTTTTAAAAAAAGCATCCTTCAAACGTTCTGGGCAATAAAACTGCTAAACTGTTGGGACTCCAGTAGTAACATTATCGCGTTTTAGTATTATGGTTGGATCAAAATGCAAGAAAGAGTCTTTTGGTTTTTATTGTAAGCAGCTTTCTTTTCATAACTCACAAAAAATGCAGTGGGTGCAGCGCAGCATTACTAAAATAATAAACTTCCACAAGGCTCACTGATGTCCCTGTGAAGTAAGGCTGTGATGCCAGACGTTCTGCTAAAGCCTTCCCGCTAGCTGGCTGATCTACTGCAGCAATAAGCTTTGCTGTAGCGTGATGTCACATTGGTTATTTATTTGCTTCTGTGTGGTGTGGTGTGGGGTAAGATTTTAAATCGTCACATCTGACAATGCATAGGTTTCTTAAATCTATTTGATAGTCTAAGAATAGCAATTGAATACAGAAATGTACTGTCTAGCATCCCACTGTCATAAGCGTGCCAGACTCAAGCACGTTACCCAATGAAAAGGTTATGCTTTAAACAAAAAGAGAAAGGGCTTTGAACAAATAATAACCACTAAGGCACAGATTTTATGAAAAAGGATGAAATAGCAACATTACGATATGATCAAATGAATATTAATGCTGCTATTCATGCAAATTAATCAGTCATCTTTTTTATTTTTTATTTTTTTAAGGCAATGAACCTTGTTATCTTGCTACACCGTTATTTTGCGTTAGGCTTTCTAAAGCATTTCTGAACGCTGGAATTTCATGCAAGACAAATAGTGTCTCTATTCTGTGAATTATTAATTTAGCCCAGGACTAGTAGAAGAAGAAGAAGAAGAAGAAGAAGAAGAAGAAGAAGAAGAAGAAGAAGAAGAAGAAGAAGAAGAAGAAGAAGAAGAAGAAGTTATCTTTCGCTGGCGATCAAATGCAGTTTTTTAAATAGGGAACCGCCCTTTTTCTGCAGAGGAATCTGGCATGAGACGAACTCGAAAGTGTCTGGGATATCTAGGATGAGGATCTGCGGCACTGTACGGGGGGGGGGGGGGGGGGGGGGGGGGGGGGGTCCACAGACAGGAACAAGGAGGGATAGAAATCAAAGGGAGGCAGCAACTGAGTCTGGTGGTGGGCCTTTTCCTATCATCACAAAACGACACTCATGATCTGAAACATCTGCATTGTCTTACACTGGTCACCTACACCCGCCCCTCCGAATGCTTTCCTCACTCTGCGTTTGATGCATCCCTGGGTCACATGACCCCGAGCACAAATCATTTTAGCTGGTGGGGGGGGAGCAGGGGACAGCGTCTGCTGGGCTCTGAAACCCAATCCCCAAAGTTTTCACTGGAGGTTATTTTTCTTGCCAAGAGAGAGCGTTAACGTCGGCGGCAATACCCAAAGAGAGCTGGTATGATTGTTGTTCTTTCAGTTTACGAAAACCCTTTTGCTCGCTCGCAGGGAATAAAGCATGTTTAGAGTTCTTGAGAACCTGCTGTGTCAGGGTTCATGACTTACCCCCAGATGCCAGTCCTGCGTTCCCTTTGATAGATGCTGAACATACTAGATCTTCTGCTTTGTAATAAAGACGGAGCTGCTACTTTTTACTGTGTGACTTGTGGTCCTTATTTAATGAATTACGGCCGGGATGGTCTAAACGGGTAAAACCCTCAGGAGAATTCTCGGCATCTCCACTGACAACATCCTGTACTGAGACATTAAAAAAAAAAAAAAAAACAGCTGATCACAAAAAACATCATGTACTGAGATACTGACCTCAGCTGGGCGCTGTTAGTAACTTATTTCTTTAATTGTGCTGAACAATTATATAAATGATTTTATTGTTGATAATAATAAATGTTGCAAAAGTTTTTGCCATGGAGAAAAAAATTATAAAATAAATTATTTTTATGACAAGATTTTAAATATATATATATATATATATATATATATATATATATATATATATATATATATATATATATATTATATATATATATATTATATAATTTTTGATATTTTTTTAAGTATACATTTCCCAAGAACAAGCAAAAGATTTACAGCTTTGTCCCAATGCTGAAGTAGGAGGTCAAAAACAAAAAACCAAACCAGACGGACATACCTTCCCACCGGCCATATGTATATGAGGTCAATAAAAGAATAGCTGAGGAAGAATTTGCAGGGCTGGTTAAAGTAATAAGATTTGTTTCAGTGCATCTGATCTTTAGTCTAACAGACTTCCAAACAGTTGGACAAGTAAATAAAGCCCCCCAGGGGTCTGCTGGTTGGAATGGATTATCACAGGGGTGTGCACAAAGGAATTTAAGCTCCCAAAGTCTATGGCTATAAAACTGCAATGCCGCATACAGAGGGGGCTGCAAGGTTCCACTCGGGACAGAGCAGCATTAATTTGATTCTGCACTGCACCTCCCAGGCTATTTAACTGCACAAGAACTATACAAAACCTCTCACCGGCATCTCAGGCACAAACAAAGCTGCAGACCCTGACGTGCCGGTTGTGTTGCCAAACATGTGTGGCTGTGGTCGAGCTCCTTGTGCTGTCTCTTCTCTTCTCTTCTCTTCTCTTCTTTTCTTTTCTTTCTGGGTTTGCTTTGTTTGCTATCACACATTTTCCCCGTGTTTAAAAAAAAACATGTTGTAAATTTATTATTCCAGAGGTGGGACTCTTTCAATGATAGAAACCGTTACGTACAGATAAAACATGCACAGCTAAGCCCTGAAATGGCATGAAAGTCGTGAGAATGCTCCAGTTCGTTCTGTGGATTCTAGCCTTCAAGGGGTGCAACAGCAACAAAGCTACATGGTGCCGTCACATTTTCAGACCCTATTTCACCATTAAAATGTTCATATTGTCCTACAACTGTCAAAAACACACCTTGCAGTGCGAGCTCTGTCACTGTTCACGAACCTCAAAGTCTAAATCCTGACGCTGGCTTTTCTTACTTGTAAGACCTCATCTTGAATATTGTGTGCAGTTCTGGTCACCTCGCTATAAAAAAGATATTGCTGCTCTAGAAAGAGTGCAAAGAAGAGCGACCAGAATTATTCCGGGCTTAAAAGGCATGTCATATGCAGACAGGCTAAAAGAATTGAATCTGTTCAGTCTTGAACAAAGAAGACTACGTGGCGACCTAATTCAAGCATTCAAAATTCTAAAAGGTATTGACAGTGTGGACGCAAGGGACTTTTTCAGCCTGAAAAAAGAAACAAGGACCAGGGGTCACAAATGGAGTTTAGAAAAAGGGGCATTCAGAACAGAAAATAGGAGACACTTTTTTACACAGAGAATTGTGAGGGTCTGGAATCAACTCCCCAGTAATGTTGTTGAAGCTGACACCCTGGGATCCTTCAAGAAGCTGCTTGATGAGATTTTGGGATCAATAAGCTACTAACAACCAAACGAGCAAGATGGGCCGAATGGCCTCCTCTCGTTTGTAAACTTTCTTATGTTCTTATGTTCTTACGAACGACAAATGAATGACTCACCCCTTCGAGAGAGGGGAGATCAGGAGGGGAAAGCATACACCCATCACCACCTTTCCCCGCACTGGGAGAGAGGGCGCTCATGTTGCTGCTGCGGGTGGTGGATTTGTCTTGTCCCATCTGATTGCACATCCTTTGCTGTGCTTGACACAAATAAAGGGATTAGGAGAGCACGTTTCCGTCTGTCCACCAGCTCGGACAAAGGACTACAGAGCTTAGTGTCACTCTCTGTGATAAAAGTACAGGGGTCTGTCAATCAGGTTTCTCTTAAATACTGGTGTTTGTAACATAATCTCATTAAAAGCTAAAAAAAAAAAAGACTAAAGACCTTTTTATAATAAAAAATAAAAGTTACATTTAATTGCGCTTATCCCTGTATTTCCTTCCGCTTCCACGCCTCATCGGGTTTGTTAAAAGAAACTATCTGAACTCTAGTGTTGCCTGTACAGAAAGAAAAATATATATATGACCCAAAGCTAGGAGGGGTTTGTTGTAAACACAGTCTTCCAAGCTCCAAACATAACAAGAAACAGTACACTTATTTCTTTATTATCATGGCACAAATATCTATGCTGCTCACAATTTAAAAAGCCTCTTGTGATTATCCTCCAGACTTTTACACTACTATATACAACTGATATACTAGTGCATTTAAATGCACTGCTCAGCTGCATGTCTTTTGTTTGATTTCTTTCACAAGCACATGATTGCACGATCCCTTATTGCATTCATCTTTTTTATAGTTTGTGACAGAGGAATATGCCGTGGTAGCACCTAAGCATATAAATGACTTTGCCCCAATCCTCATATTGAAGCAGAATGTATAGCCTATGTGTTAGCTTCATATTCAGCTAGTCAGTGTGCTGACTGGAGCACTTACCATGGGCATGCAACCCAGTTCAAGCAAACCTGGACGCGTTAAAATACTGAGTCACCAACACAGTCTAGAAGATAGAGTCAACCTGATACACAGACACCATGTACCCTCAATATTCAAGAGGAGAGGATACTTTCGATACCTACCTCCTACTTATAATGTAGACGTGCTATACACACAGATACAAGGGCATGGTCCCACTCTCAAATGCATCCCGGTGCCTTTCATGCAACAATATTTTAACTTTTTCAAATCTTTTAAGAGACGCAACGTTTTTCAATAGCGTCTGGTAGAAGAAATGTGATAGTGATGAAATTAACGAGTATTGAGGAAGAGTTGAAAGATGTGTGATTATTGTTCCAAAATGATCTGAATGCCAGCCAATGTACATTATGCAAAAAAAAAAAAAGAGAGAGAGAATTAGGAAATACTGGTCTTGAAATCTAAGAAAGTCTGCATTCAAAGCAAAGTGGGTCCATATAAGCTGTTAATACAAGCAGCAGCAGTACTAAAAGCAAACATACAGCCCTTCACTGCTCCATCAGTTGCACCTTTCTTACACAAACTTTCCTGGGGGTTTTTTTTGAAGAAAGATGGATTCTTTTGGAGGCTCTGGGTCAAGACTGTGCACTTTAAACTGAATTATTAACAAATAAACACTCATATAGGTCTTCGGGGAGGAAGATTATGTTATTTTTGGCATCGAATGACTCAAGACAAGTACGGAACGGACAGATCCCCTTCCGAAAGGCTGATGAAATGGCAAAAGTCTACCGTTCTAAAAACGGCTTTTCTGTGCTTCCTGAATGCGTTTTTCCAATCCCCCCCACCCCCCCACCACCACTCACGAAACAGCAATAAAATGTAAAAATAATAATAATAATAATAAAAATAAGTCATTTTGTTTATTTCTCCGTGTCCTGATTATTTCACGGAAACACCGAAGACGCAAGAAACTCCCGAAAGAGCGTTAGGTGGTGACGGAAAATCGGATTGGAAGGGCTCCCAGTCTTTATTCTTCCATTGTCGATTTGCGTTCCTGCTTGAGTGGCAATTGCCAATTGCTCCTCTTAAGTGCGCAGTTAACGAAAACGAGGCTGGATTGTGGCTGCCAGCAAATTGCTTGCCTTGGAATTCGCACCCCCCTCCACCCCCCCACCCCCTTCTCCTGCCTCATTGTATGCTCCAACCTTCGTGGCTGAACCATATCTAGGACATGGTCCAAGTCACTTTGGATGAAAAGCCACAAAGACACAGGCCCTGATCATTACCGACAAGTCAGACTCAAAAGTGGTGTTTGGTCTGAAGTCATGCGGGCTGCTGTGGGTTTGCAAAGTGTCATGTCAAACAGTCAGCAAGAGCCGCTTGTCACGCGCAGCTATTGTTTTTGGCTTTTTAAAAAAAATAAACATTTTTAAACTTGGGACCCTGTTTTATAGGTGCATTGGTCGCTGACCTGTTCAAAGCCAGAATTCACTTTTTATATTATGCCATGTAGACCTGCTGTATTTTTCAATATAAAACTTAAACGGCTTTTTAGATTATGGGCCTAAAACAAAGCTGCAACAGTGCTTGAAAGGAATTTAATACCTAGATATTAATTAGATAAATCCATATAATTTATTATTATTATTATTATTATTATTATTATTATTATTATTATTATTATTATTATTATTATTATTATTATATTTGAAAGCTATATATTATTAGTTGCTCTCTTTTTAATATGAAATCTTTTCAACCTGATGGGAATATGTAAAAGGCAGAAAAAACAATCTTGAAGTTTATTTTGTATTTTGTACTTATTAATAAGATATCTTCGTCTCCATAAAGGTCTTCATATATCAAGCCATCATTAGACTATGTGGTAGGATTAAGTTAACTACACCAGAAAGAAAAGCCATAGCAACAATTATCAATTTGCGTCTCACTCTTATTAAAATGTTTATCCATTTAAACAGTTTGTGCTGAGTTATACTGAAGGGCTGTGTCTAGAATGGCTCTCCGCAGTATGCATGCATCCTGCTTTATCATCTGTTTAATAAATATATGAATTATTGAATAACTCTGGATAGATAAACCATATCATTGTAAATAAACAGAAAACAGCTGTTGGGGGAAAGTCTTTATCGTTTCAATACAGCACAGATATAATAACCACAGATTTACATTCATTATTTAGACTGCACAAACTTTTCCAGCCAGTAAAATAAGTAACCAAAAATCTACAACAGGAAGTAACTGGATATTACAGTGCAGCCACTCATCACTGCATAATTGTTTTGGCTGCTTTAACGAAATGTAAATATAAAACCCAACACACAGCAGAGTTACACACCCAACTGGAACTTCCCAGTGGAAAAACCAAAAAGCAGAAACAATCGGATCAAGCATTCAGCTTTACTAACTACACATCTATTTTTTTTTTTTTTTATTTTGGAAGAACTTTTTTGCCGCTGTAGAAAATGAGGCTCGTTTTTTTTTTTTCCTGCCTCTACACACCACGCTCCCACAACGGTCCCTGTCTTTGAGTTCCTCGGATTAACAATAAAAGGGTGAGATCTGAAACGATCTTCCATTTTTTGTTACAACTTCTGACGGCAGTGTACTGGCCGGGCTTGTGTAAATATGACGTGGCTCCAGGCCTTTGCCAAGGTGCCAAAGCTTTGGTGGACAGGCTTGCAGAATGTTGGACAAAGGGATTAGACTCATACAAAATGCTGGACTTGTAGCTCTAGGTAAACATCCCTGTTCGCTGTGTCAGCTTCAAGAATGGGACCTTCCCCAATCCCACTGATCTTAAACACATGCAACTTTCACACTGCATCAGCAGCATGCCAGCAGCTTAATAGCACTTCAGACCGACCAGGCTAATTAAACAATAATAAGAATAATAATTGAACCTATGCAGGCAGATGTACACATGCCATATACATAAATATTAAAAAAAAAAAAAAGATATATATATATATATATATATATATATATATATATATATATATATATATATATATATATATATATATATAGATAGATAGATAGATAGATAGATAGATAGATAGATAGATATACTGTTGTGCAAAAGTCTTAGACATTAATAACAGTCTAATTTGTTATAATAGCAGAAAGGTTTTGAGTAAATTGTTGATGCTCATAACATCCATGTATATTGTAACCCCTGAATGTGTCTAAGACTTTTGCACATCCATCATTATATCAGTATTATATATATTAATAACTGATAACAAAGTTTAAATCAACGGGTTTTTGGATAAATGATAGATCTGGTCTCCTCCAGTGCCACATTGTTATCCCTATTCTGGGGGATTCGAGAGGGACCCACCCCCAGTCTAGAGTAAGACGTGGGGTCCCCCCAAGCTTTTCCTTTCGATCCAACTAGAGAGGGTCACAACACTCACCCCAGGTGCCTACAGTGCCTGTCCCCCATGGCAAGCTCTCCCTGCACATTCTTCAAGACATTAGGGCTCTATCATACGACAGCTCTTCTGCACTGCAGGGGCTTTACCAGCATACTGTACACCACAAGAAAGAAGAACTACAGTGCTCAGTGCAAAGACTCAGAAACTGCTTAGGGTACATATTAAGACAAACAGAAAAAAAATATTTAAAAAGATATCATAATAATAATAAAAATAATAATAATATTTGTTTTTGCAGTGTAAAGAAGGTATAGCGATAACAGATCTGAAGATCTGATATTGGTTATTAGATTAACTAGGGTAGAAAATCTTCACATTTATTAGGTGTGTTCAATGCTTTCCCTTTGCGTGTTTATTCACTACCGCCCAGCGAATGCGTCAATGTGTAGGTGTCTAATTTGTGCAATAATGCAGATGATCCCATAACTTCTCTTTTAAATGTATCCTTTATCATGTTTGTATTAATATTATCCTCTGGAGAATTCACAGAATATTGTGTCGATGCGAATTTGTTTTTTCTTTCAATAAGGGTTCTAAGATGTCACACAACCTCTCTTTTGACATAACGACTAGCGGAGTTTAACCAAATACTTTAAACAGTCCACTTCAAATAAAGAATAAAGTCATGTGTGTTCTGCGCCTAATATCCAATGATATTCAGGGGATACCACATTAATTTGAGAGAAAGTCCTTTCAAAGCCCACTTACACCTTATTACACAGAATCCCTCGCTCGTCAAGACTATATAATATCCAACACATATAAATGTCAGCATGAGATAAACATTTGAAAAATGGATCCTGATGTTATTCTGTCTTCCGTGGAATTTACTGAAGAGCATGCCAACTCAATTTATTATTTTTATACACTGTTGAATGTACTCAGGATAGATACAGAACACTAGTGATTATATTCAAACACAGAACACAAAATAAACCCTGCACCCTCATCACTTTCACATGAGAAAGTTTGAGCAATAGGCCACCTTTATCTGAGTAGAATACAAAACCGTAGAAACTCTCTTTGGATGATTTATTAGATCTAACTTCATTCTAGAGCTTCTTTTACTAGCTCTTTGGGAATGCAATCAATTACAACTCAGAACACGACCGCGAGTCACTCTGAACCAACAGCACAGCTTGTGGGCCACCTAATGTGTCTTAAATGAATGTCATAAAAGTCAAATAGGTGTGAATTACAATACTAAGCATGCTATCACTGGAAATCGAGAATGTTTCTTTTTTTTTTTTTTTTACAGTGTTGCAGATTTTGATTTCCATCAGATTGCATTATGTTTGTGAGCAGTTCTAATTGATGTCTGTCGATGTCAGTGTGTAACTGGGGGACACAGCAGGCTGTCATGTAATGTCACACTTGGTGCTGTGATTCCAAAGAGGTTAAACGCGCAGGAACATTTTCATTACAGGCCAGTTTGAGTACCTGAACATTCCATTGCATTGTGCTGTCACAAACATCTCTCGTGCAAAAACAAAAAATGTGCGATGCAGCAAATAGGAAATGGAACGCTGTTTATGTATTCTCAGGCCCATCCTCCTGCATGCAGTTCCTATTAGAGAATAGCACAGATTGTGTTAAATGAAACACGCAGAGCTGATCAAAATCAGAGAGCTAACGCAAACAGGGTGTATTCCTCATCAAACACACACACACACACACACACACACACACACACACATTTTTTTTTTCTCAAGTAAAGTACATTCTTGTTTTTTAAAAAGATATCGACTTTTTTTTAAAATACAGAGCAATGTTCGATGTGTCTTGTTGCTGATGCTCTCGTTTCCCTTGACTTGTTTTTGGCATTATCTATAATAAAAATGTAAATGCAGGAAATTCAGATCATATTTTAATTGTAACTTGTTTTATTATTATTATTATTATTATTATTATTATTATTATTATTATTATTATTATTATTATTTTCAAAGGCCTTATTTATGTCTTAACACACACTTATTTGGGATTCAAACTTCAAGTGAAAAAAAATAAACAAAATGAGCAGGGTTTTGCAGTTCTATTTTAGAAAGAAAGACAAAAGAAAGTTTAAAAATACATAAAAGCTATGAACCGTTTTTTGGTTTTTGTTTGTTTTTTGCGCACCCATCAATCTGTTCTGTACCACCCCTTCAAGCTTGTTTTCAATATATTTAACTGTTATAATGCTCAATAAAAAAGAAAGAAAGAAAGAAAACTCCTAAGCTACGTTCAACCATAACAATATTTGCACTTTGTCAGCATTTATAGAGGTCTCCATGGCGACGGATATTCGGGCCTTAGCTATGAAATTCACACTGTCACCACTAACTACTTATGGCCTTGTTTTGGAAGCCTGCTGAATGGCTGACAGAAGCTGATGCAAAGCAATAGTTGTTGTTCATTGTTTGTTGCCAGACTTCTGGCAGGGAGCTATAATGTCCCATGATTGAAGTAGCGATGTTTAAACTCCTCACACAAAAAGCCCTTAAAATGTAGTGACAGGCATGAAGTGTGCTCATGCGGCGGGCAGCGATGTGGGGGACGCGCAGCATATCTCTTTTCAAGACTGACATCATGGTGGCTCTTTCAACAACGCTGATTTACGGGATGTGAAACTAAACCTTGCGCAACTGAAGGTGGAAATCCGGGCAGAAGAAGAGGGGACCAAGCTAAATCAAACTGATAGGAGCTGGAGAACGGACTGCGAGTTAGAGAATTACAATGCATTAGGCCTGTATTGCACTAACAGTCTGCACGAAAATACTGTATAGAAAATACTGAATTTACATTGGCGTACCCGTATTAAGAGCTGTAAAATAAAAAAATTAATAAAACACACACACACACATATATATAGTTCGCATCTCTCTCTCTCTCTCTCTCTCTCTCTCTCTCTCTCTCTCTCTCTCTCTGTTAAATACTTAATTATAAATCATATTTGAAAGTATTTTAAAGTGAACTGATTCATATACCGGTATTTTGTATAGTTTTAGCTTCGTTATGATTATTTCTGCAGGTCAATGGGAAAACGATAACGGCAGTTCCGTTTAAAAACAAATGCAGTGTTATTTGAGTCTGGATAAAATGAGATCAAAAGTAAGAACCCGCTACAAACAGTGCTTATATGACGGTGAATTCATTGTCTGTTATTATTACACGTTAATAAATAAGAAAATAAATCACACCGTTACACATATTCTGAATATCAGAAAATGTTAAAAAAAAAAAAAAACGTGTTTATGTTTTTTTTTGTCTGATTTGTTTTGAGTTTACTATACAACATATATATTATATATATATATATATATTATATATATATATAATATATATATATATATATATATATATTTATTATATAAACACCAAAACGTGGTTATCTAATAATTTCCTAATAGAGGGGCCGAAATCAGCTAGTGAACGTTTTGATAAAAATAAATACATAAATACATAAATAAATAAATAAAAATTCTAAAACTTAAAAAGGGGCCAAATTAATGTTACCAGTCCTGCTGCATCCGTCGTGTTTCAGCTATTTTGTGCCTGCTTTGACAGAGAGGGCTTCTCACGCCTGACTCTGCGGCGAGTAGAGCTGCACTCGAACCGGGCGCCGGGGGAACGCACCGCCGTCAGAATTACACCTCCCGTGAAATGAATTCTCAACACGCTATCAGGCCGAGCGCTATATATTTACCCATACAGAAACATTCACAAGCGCATATAGGCGCTCTTAATATCAAAACAATGACATTAAAAGCAGACGGGCTGTATCTGTGTGTGTGTGTGTGTGTGTGTCGCAGCACACACACACACATATTTATATATATATATATATATATATATATATATATATATATATATATATATATGATATATATATATATATACCCATAGTTTCACGTGTTATTGGGTTCAAGGCTATAATTAAAACACACACCCAAGTTTCACGTGTTATTAATTCAAGGCTATGTTAAAAAGATATCGGCGTAGTGAAAAGGCGCTGTACGCTGTACTGTCTTTGTATTTAAAGCTTCTAATAATGATAATAATAAATTTTAAGTAAAACTAAAATAGATTATTTATAACATAACAACAACTGCCAAATGTTTTTTTTTTTTTTTTTTTTTTTTTTTTAATTTATTATTATTATTTTTTTTAACAGAACAGGTCACAATTGCAGTACAGAGGAGGCGCTTATCACTCAGACTCTGGTTCTGCTTTCAATTAAATTTGGATACCATAGCATTTGTTTAAAAAAATAACATAAATCATGCACTGTTAAAAACTGATTTAATAAGTTTACATGTTTTCACTGTAGCATGACATTTACTATTATTATTAATGTTATTATTATTAATGTTATTATTATTATTATTATTATTATTATTATTATTATTATTTATTATTATTATTACAAGGAATGCGTGTTAATCAATAATTATAAATACAATGAGGCCTTTTACTTTCAGGTGTAATGTGTTTTTTTTTAATTGTTTTTAATTATTATTTAACTGGTTTAAATGACTTCATAAAATAAAATGGTTTATCTAATTGTTCGCATTGGAATAAACACTGTAGGTGATCTCTAAGCTACGCAGTATTGTTCTGATATGAAGAATTGTCTTAGCGGTGCTAAATATAGTCTAAATGATAGCCTTTATCACCTTTTGTGGTTTACAGTTTCAATTCAAATGCTGTGTTCACAGTCAGTCAGGATGCTATGATCGTTTTCTTGTTTTATTGAAGTTTTAAATCAAGTTTTGCAAGTACTGTAAAATAAGCAAACACTAATCCTCTCGTGTTATTATTACAATGATTATTCCCCAGGTAACGCCGCGTTCTTTGAATCTTGATCGTTGTGCAGATACCTCACAATACGCACACCCCGATTCATCCCTATCTCAGACACTGTAAGAACTACATCCTTTCCATAGCCCAGCGCGTAACTGCAGTATAATACAGTCCGCTTCTATTAAACACGTTTTTGAATAATGCCTCGATAGTGCATGCACGTCCCCTTTCTGTGATTTGGACTCCTTTGGTTTCTCCTTCTCTTTGTTTAGTCAGTTCTTTCTTTGTCGGCTCTAGCAGATATGAGCGTCAGAGCGGCGGGGCTGCTGCAATTCAGACAGGTGATCAAACAGTCTGTTTGATCTGCTTGTGATTTGCCCACACTTTCAGAAGACACTGGAGAAATCCGCTGAAAACACCGGCCATTAACCCGCCCACTATTGTACAACGCTGGAAAGAAACGCAACGCATGAAAGTTACAACACCGTACCCACCTAACCAAAAAACAAAACAAAAAAAACAGCATTTTTAAAACGTGTACTGCATTCATTCATTATCATCGTTTCCAAATCAATAAACAATAAATAAAAAGAACAACAATCGATTAAAGATTAAAAACCGTGTTGCACTGAAACGTGATTCAATGTAAAGATGTTCAAAGGCTTGAGAATTGTATTATTATTATTATTATTATTATTATTATTATTATTATTAAAATGTGTTAATTATAATAATTGGTAATGGACAGATTCAACGTGCGAATTTCAAAGCAATTCAACATTTATGAAGCCAAAAGTCCAAGTGAAAAAAAATACAAAAAAACTCCAAGTGTCTCGAAATAAGTGTCTCGAATTAACAATACTTTATCCAAGTTGGTTCGCAATGGCTTGATTTGGCAAAAATGATAAATAAATTACCGTAAATGTAATTACTAGCCCGCTGTTTTAATATACATACATTAGGGATGCGACAAAACCAATAGGATTACTAACCATTAAAACACGATGATTGGTAGTTTTGTCCGTTAGGATAGGTTACAAAACAGGCACATCCAAAATAATCCTGTACTGAACTGCACTATATATATATATATATATATATATATATATATATATATATATATATATATATATATATATATATATATAATATATATATTATATATATCCGGACAAGCAGTGAGCCTCCGGACAAATTCAAAATTGTACTTCAATAAACTGCATGCATTTTCCACTCAACAATAACACAAGGCTGTAGTTACAAATGTATATAGTGCTTTACTACGCATTAAATATGAGAGAGAGTGCACCGCCGGCAGTGTTATGTACGCCAAGCACTTATCGATTCCATTATTTTCCATAGCTATGGTACAAGGATTTATTTTTTTCTTTAAATTTAAAAAGATAAATCTACAATATTCTAACACGATGCAAAAGTAATTCATTACAGTAACATTAAAATAAAAACGACATGCAATTCGCGGCAAGCCGTGTCCTACTAAAGCAAGAGAAGCAAAAAACAAGGCCCTCGTTTTTAAATTGAAATGTGCAACTTTTCTGAAGCCCCAAAACCAAAACTGCCATTTGTACTGCAAAGGAAAACAACAACACTGGACGAGCCAGCCTGCAGGAACCTTAGCAAACGAAAAGCCACGCCGCCGCCTCGCAGTCTGCCACTTCATGCTACATGTGTAAAGATGATAATAAAGACACCTATTTTCTTTTATTTAAATAAACATCCATCGCTCACTTACTGTTGGTAGTCGTGCTTGCAGTACAGTTTTCGATCCCGGAAGTAACAGCTGGTGGTGAGGGATTGTTGACACACCGCGCACTGCAAACACTCCTCATGCCATGAAGATGCATTCACCCTCATCAGAAAGCGATCCGAGATCGGCCGCTGGCAGCCCTCACACACTGACTGGGGATGGCAGTCTGACCCTGGCACAGAAACAATACGGGAAACTATTACAAACTATATCCAAACGCAACCTACCAGCATTACAAAAAGGTAACTGTCTTTGACCTTGCGTAATACACGCACAGTGCACACACACACACACACACACATATGCCTCTTGACACTTAAAAATATTGCACTGAAGCGTTTTCAATGTAATATAGTTGCTATATGAAGTTCAGTATGCAGGTGTAGCTTAGTGCTACATGTACGCAAGCATAATTGTGTTGATCGGGGGGCTAGGCTGATGTGTTTTGCAGCTATTGTCATGTTGCTTTTCGGGTTTCTGGTGGTGTTGCTCGTGGTAAACCTTGTCCCATGTGGAAATGTTCTCATCCATGTGTAAGTCAACATCCCAAAAGGAATAAGCTGTGATAGCAGAAAGGGTTAAGAACAGACACCATTAAAATAAAACACGTCACCTGGTTTTCTTCCTGCAAGTATGAATGCATTTGATTGGAACTATAGGTGTAAAAGTTTTGTTTCATTTTGGAAATATATATATATATATATATATATATATATATATATATATATATATATATATATATATATATATATACACACACACACACACACACACACACACACACACACATAATTCGATCATAATATATAATTGAGTACGAGTTTCCAAATGGCCAATACCATGTATGTTGTTTTGTATCAGTAGTTTCAGTGGGGATGCTTATTTACTGATCTCATTGCATGGAAGGCAAATGTTTACCTTTGAAAAGTAAGCACGACACCAATCTAATGCACTCTGCACTCCAGTATAAGCTGTATACCAGTGTCAATACGCCCGTGAACCCCAACTCCAATCAACTGCAGTACATCGCAGTATATTGGAGTCAACCTACACAACGCAATGCAGTACCGGGCACTGCAGCTTTGGCTACTCTGTAGCGAAACTGTACTGCGGTGTAAGGGCACGTGTGATGCGGACAGTATCTAAATGAAATGCAGTACAAACTTACCGAGCAGCACGCCTAGAGTGGCGGGTCCCGAACGTAGAGCATGGTCTTCCATTTTAATGCCGTCCAGCATCTTCCAGCAGTCTGAGCGCGCTCTGCGTGAAAAGCACCTTTCCAAGGACTCGGGACCTGTTGCAATATCCATAACAAGATATAGTCAGAAGACTTGTCCTCTCCCGAGCACTCTAACAAGCATTTACTACCCCGCCAGCATACATGCACAATGACGTGTTGCCCTACTAAACACCAACAAGAAGTCTTTATATATCTACATATACATACAACTCGGTTTGATTCAGAGCAGTTGGGTAAGATACCACGTCGCGTCACAACCTTGCATAAAGTAATACTGTTGTCACCTGTGTAGTTATAGTTTTTTTTTCTTGCTAAAATAGAACGAGGAAGAGCACCGTCTTTGTTTTTTTTTTTTTTTTTTTTTTTGAGTGTTTGTTTGTTTTTGGTTTTTGTTTTAACAGAGACAGAGTGGCTTCAGTTCAATCCAGCAGTTTTATGAAGTCGTAGCGGACTCGAGGAAAGGAATCAAAGCAGCTGTATATCCAGGAAAGGCGATCCGAAGCGTTCCAAAGTGCGTTCTGAAGTTAGCGTGCCATGGTGCGTCTTGCTCACTGCACAGTTCAAAACCGAGATTGAGGCGCACGGATACACCCTCCCTTCTTTGGCCGCGTCACTCGCATTTCTTTTTTTTTTTTTAAAGTCTCTTTGCTGACATTTGGATGCTATTGGTGCGCGCCGTGTTCCTGCGCTTCACAGTTCAGCTAAACGTCCCGCCTACAGAGAGTCAATAGTGCCATTAATCCCGAAGCAACTGCCCGGCAAAGAGAAGAACTACTTCTTGAAATTAAACCCGACTGTTGTTTTATTATCTTTTTTGAAAATCACCAAACGTGTTTATTATTATTATTATTATTATTATTATTATTATTATTATTATTATTATTATTATTATCTCAGGGTTAAAATAAACAGTACTCTCTTGGGATTCGCATGTTTAAAATGCTTATATAAATCATTTTCCCAGAATGGGAGATAACTAATTTCATGTACATTTATCGAATTTGATCTATTTATTAATGTTTACTTGGATTCAAGTTTCAAGAAAACGGTATGTAGTTTACACTTATTTGCAATGCATTTTGTTATTTTAAACCAAATTGTAGTGTAGGTTTTGTACGATATATATATATTTTTTAATATATATAATGCCTTTATATATTGATAGTGATATATCGAAATTTTGTACGATATATATATATATATATATATATAATGTAAGTCTTTACTGCAGAAATGACGTTTTTGGGGGGGGGGGGGGGGGGGGGGGGGGGGGGGCGGGGGGGGGCGCAAGGTAGTTAAAACATTAATTGTTTTGTAACAAAACATTAATAATAAAAACGCATGTTTTTCAAAGAACACATAGTGTATGAAAGGGCCTTGTCATTTGCTTTGCTACTAGGGTTTTTAATACAGCACGGAGAAAGGCTAAACATTTCAATTAAACTGCATGACAACCATTTTAACTATCTACCAAATATTTATTATTATTATTATTATTATTATTATTATTAATATTAATATAATAATAATAATAATAATAATAATAATAATAATAATAATAATAATAATAATAATTGCATTATATTTGTGTACAGGGGAGGGTCGTCATGGTGAAGAATCTACATTTTGCCGAACATGTAACTAAAGACATAACAAACCACAGCACAGAAGACAGTAAGCCTATATCATGTCAACACCGTATTATTATTATTATTATTATTATTATTATTATTATTATTATTATTATTATTATTATTATTATTATTATTTTGTTACAATAGCTGCAAATCCATTTATAT
>NC_054582.1:884018-1059018 GCF_017654505.1 Polyodon spathula | reverse complement strand
GTGCAACTTCCACGGTTTCTAGCAAGGGATAAGTGTATTACTCTCTCTCTCTCTCTCTCTCTCTCTCTCTCTCTCTCTCTCTCTCTCTCTCTCTTCTTGGAGTGAAGTGGATCATTACTGTAAGGTTAATGCCGCTTTAGAAGTGGGACTGGTCAGGCATAAAATCAGAGATAACAACATACTGGAATAAATGGCCTGTGTTGGAGTTAATTACTCAAATGGATCGCCTATTATTTATCGCTCTTTATATGTAGGTCTTCATATAGGGTATACGGTGCCGTGTACTTAAATCTATAGCCAGTCAGGCGATTCGTGTTTTAATAGGCACAATAGGTAAAAACGTATTTTTAAACTGAAAAATTACCACATCCACGCACCCTATCTCATGTTGTAAACTCGCTTTCCAATCACCCTGTAGCTTATCCGCTCAGATGCGCAATTCTCAGGACACGGGTCCCCTTTTTGTTTTTCACACGGGTATTTAATGGTACATAGGTACATAGTAAAACACATTCTAAGTTTTCAGATCTAATACATTTACGTCTGTTTCAGTATTTTACCTTTGAACAATAACTCACACTGCGGTGTTGCTGAAACAAAACAACACATTGAAATAAAGTTGTGTATTTTCATTTTGACAGTGGGGCGATAAGGTTCAAGTGTGCATATCAAAGTCCATCAGCATGGCTAGTGGGAATCGTGAAACGCGCCCCTCATCACGGTTTTATCCGATGGTTTTGTTTTTTTTTCTTTTCTTTGACATGTTTTCGCATTAAGAAAGCTTCCCAGTCAGACTGAGCAATTTAAGAAAAATTGAATGAAAGTAACTTTGAGGTTAGCATGACCGATTTTAATCAAACAATTAGGACCAGTTACTGTTTGAATAATAATAATAATAATAATAATAATAATAATAATAATAATAATAATAATAATAATAATAATAATAATAATAATTGCTATTTTTTTGTCGTTACACAAAACGCCGCTATTGAAATGTTTAATGAGACAAACATTTGTAAATAGCTAATTTTGAGATTACAATTCTTATAGGAATCATAATTACAAAGAAATGCACAGTTGTTTTTTTTAAGTAAAAGGTGCATTCAGACAACCACAGTGTGTAAGTTATCTCTGTAATGCGTCGTGCGAGTCGTTCTTTAAGATTTGAACAAATCAAGAATTGAGAACATATTTGCGATTAATGTTGAAACAGTCAGCCGGATTAAAATGCAATGTTACTATTTCCTATCATTAAATATCAGTCTGAATTTCACACAGGCCTATATTTAAAAGATAAGTAAACGGAGACCATACTTAAATAATATTAACTAACATGCATATTTTCTATAATGCCAAAAACATCTATACCAAACGCATATAATAATAAAGAAAATAGCAATACAAAAAGAAAATTCATTTTTTACTTTTCCGTTTCGTTTTAAACAATAGGCTGTCATAAATAATAACAGTTTTACATGCCATAGCCCACACCGGCAAAAAGCTTTTTTGGTTTTGTTTCTAAATTCTTGTTATAATTACATGGGAACTGAGGAGGCATACAAGAACTGTCCTTTCGTGTACACGTTTTTTAAAACATTCGGGTTAATTAAAGGAAGCGTATTTGTGAGAAAGGAGAGAGAGTGGGAGAGAATATTGGTAAACAGTCGAGAGATTAATTTCGCATTATCGTATCCGTCAGTTTCCAGCATTTTCTTTGTACTGTGGTCGCCTGCCGAGGCGATGCCTCTTGGTTTTGTGTAGACCGCCCTCTGCTGGACATAAATTGAATTAAACTCGGCTGTTTAATACAGCAACTCGCGTTACACACACACTGCTGCACAAAACATGCTAAATGGTATGATATTTTAAAAGCTGGCGCAGTTATTTTAAACTAGGATTAAAAAGGGGAACATATTTAAAAAAATATTCTATTGCTTGTGTTTTTTAATGATACATCAAATTACTTAAACCTTTTTTTTTTAAATTTCGTTAGATCTTCTTACAAATAAATACATTGTTTAATTGCATTTGCAACATTTGATTGTGTTCACACTGTGCACCTGAAGTTTTCTATTGAATTGATATTCAATACCATCAATTCAGTTAGCGTATACCTCGCACATTCCATTGATCATAAAGTTAACGATGCGGTCTGATACAGTTCCAGCTGCACGTTTCATGTACAGCCCTGAAAGAACAATACCGCGTAGCGTGCCCCTGGCGTGCCTTAATTTAAATTAACCACGTGGTAAATTACAGCACAGGAAAGCAATCTGTAAAAAGCATGCCCACGAAGCCCTGAATATTACCAACGAGACCATACAAAATGTATTGTTGTACAGGTTAACAAAAAAAAAACTGTTAATGGAAAGGTTGCATTGTTATCTTGAGCATCTAATAATCCCATAGGACCTGCAGAACCATGGCAAGGTCTTCAAGCACCTGTGTTCAAATGCTTCAGGTTTATTAGCAGGGGGCTGGAATGACAAATCAATCAATTTCTGCACTGTGGTGCAAGACAGACACCAGGGAAACATTTAATCAATGTAATATTAGCAGCACCAAGGGCGTGTTCTGCTGTATATAACCTGCTTCTATTGTAGCTCGTGTCTCAATCTGCGGGGCTTGATTATAGAGAGGAAAGGACGAGTGCACGTATTTCCAGATAGATTTTTAACAAGGTCGCAACACAACACTTTGGGAATCGCTTGTTCTGCGCATGGCACGTTAAGGGTTGTGATATTGCTGAGCTTGAAGTCCAAGGATGCGTTTGTTTCCCGTGGCAGTTCCGTTTCTAACCCCCCTGGAGCACAGTGGAGGTGTACTGTACACGTGAATGGTTTCTTAGCAGGCGTAACTCAGTCTTCAACCCTCTCGCCTCCGCGCTCACAAGGGTTTCCGAGAAGGTGTTTAATAAAAGAGCAGGGACCTTGTTAAAGAACCCTTCGGAATAACGGCACGCATCACCTGTTATTAATTGGAAAGCAGAATAAACCATCCTTTGCATTGACAGGAATGGGAGGGGCGCTCTCTTGCAAGTACAGGTGGAGGGGTAATTGGTCCCCAAACCGACTGTGGCGCTGCTTCATTTTGAAAGTTTTAAGCAGGCAAGTTTCAGAGAATTCGGGGTTAACTATCGAGGGTGCTTTATGCATTTTTTGCTTTTAGAAAAGGCAGACTTTGTACGTTTTGCAAAAAACAATGTATGTGTTTGCATGACATTATTCTATATTTATATGTTTTGGTTCCATACATTGTAATGCAACTTTGGAGAATACTGAATCATTTTTTAATTAAAAAAAAACAAGTTTAATTCCAGTTGCATATAGAGTTTTGGATTGGGGATTGTATTCATACCATTCATATAAATATATTAAGGAAATAGAAATAGATATATTAAGGAAAAAAAGGAAATCTCTCTCTCTCTCTCTCTCTCTCTCTCTCTCTCTCTCTCTCTCTCTCTCTCTCTCTCTCTCTCTCTCTCTCTCTCTCTCTCTCTCTATATATATATATATATATATATATATATATATATATATATATATATTCCGATCTCGTCATTAAAATAATACTCCAGTGTTTGTTTCCAGCACACTTTTCCTTATAGCTGCTTTTGGAATTCTGATTTTAAGAATTGGGGCACCTGTAAAAACACACAGGTGTGGAACATCTGTACAATCGACCCAATTGGGGGTCGTTATAAAAATCCGCTGGCACCCCATTACCCCGATTTAGATAAGGAGAGCAGGACCACTGAACAGCAGATCTTAATGACGGTGGTTTGTGTGAGCAGGGTCGCGGGAACATATACTCGAGGCTTTAACCTATTAGCCTGAACAAATACACCAACCGGAGCCTTCTGCACAGTCTGTGGTAAGAACATCCATTGTACTGGGCGCTTCAATAATTAAGGCATTGCAGTTTTAACTGCATCTTTAGTGTTACGAAATGACATGGTTACATTTGAGCAACTAAAACTGATATGCACCATTTTCATTCTTTTGTTAAAATTCTTAATAAGAAACACGATTTTCAATATGCACAACAAATTAATATGGTCTGAAAAAACTAGGATATAGATATATATATATATATAATATATATATATGCTCTAATAACACACAATCATACAGGGTTACACACCCATATATATATCATACCTTGGGTAGTATATATCGATATTATATATATATATATAATAAGATACTTTATATATATTATATATATATATATATATATATATATATATCAATATATTAAACCAAATTAATTTTGTAAGTTATAAGTTTGGTTAAGGAAATAAACTTTTCTACAATGCATTCGAATACCATTCTAAATTAATTGCTGGCCATGTATTATTTTCGTTAAGAATAGGTTAAACACTATGAAACTAGATCGTGTAGATTTATGTCCCATTGAATTGCCCTCTCATAATGTTTAACATTTGGAGTACTTTGCAGGCAGTTTGTCGGTCTGCATACGTTCATCGTAGATTATTGTTATTATCTACAGGACAGCGTTCCTAGTTTATTTATCGTCCCCATGCATTTATTAAAGTTTTACAGAACGGAACACGTTTCGTGAATTAGAAAGAGGCGGTTTTATTCAGCCAAGTGTCCAAAGAAATAGAGAAAAAAGCCAGTAACGTGGTTTATAAATTGTTTATTTGCTGAACTTATACAACTAATCTCTTGAAACCCAATTGATACATTTGAGAGTGCCGACTCGATTAATAATAGTTAGCAGCGGACTATTCCACTGTGAACAGTTTTCAAATATTATTTTCAAAAAGCTATAATATTGTTTTTGAGAAAAAAAAATGTTTTCACCAAAAAAAAAAAAAAAAAAAAAAAAAAAAAAAGCCTATGACACATATATAAAATGTAAACGTTTCTCTCATGCAGTCACCTTTAGTAACTAAACCCATCACTCCCAGGTGTGCGTGTTTCCAGCTGTCCATACAGGTGAAGGTGTTTTTGTTATGGTTTTTTCTGTCTTATTAAAAAAAAAGTTACTAGTCATATTTAAACGACTTCACATCGCAAGCTTTCAGATCTGCAACTAGTGTTAATAGCCTATACAAAAAAAAAAAAAAAAAACTTTGTGTGTGTGTGTGTGTGTGTGTGTGTGTGTGTGTGTGTGTGTGTGTGTGTGTGTGTGTGTGTGTGTGTGTGTGTGTGTGTGTGTGTGTGTGTGTGTGTGTGTGTGTGTGTGTGTGTGTGTGTGTGTGTGTGTGTGTGTGTGTGTGTGTGTGTGTGTGTGTGTGTGTGTGTGTGTGTGTGTGTGTGTGTGTGTGTGTGTGTGTGTGTGTGTGTGTGTGTGTGTGTGTGTGTGTGTGTGTGTGTGTGTGTGTGTGTGTGTGTGTGTGTGTGTGTGTGTGTGTGTGTGTGTGTGTGTGTTTTGCCTTTTGTTCTATAACAAGGATACCAAAACAATGAACTCGTTTATTCTTCAGACGAAAGACGAAAGTGAATTCGGTGCACCAGCGGCCCAACTGGTAATGTGTTTGATTAAGTTTTTTTGTGTTTGATTAAGTATAATATTTTCAAAGAGACGCTGAATTATTCTAGAACGGTTAAAAATACACGCGCGGGGTGTTTAGAGTTTGAGTGATTTTGTTCAGTTTGATTGATTGCTGTCAGTTTTAGTATTTTTTTTTTTTTTTTTTTTTTTTTTTTTACTTTTTAGAAGCAGGTGGCATAATTAAAATGTGATCCTAGCGCGAGTACATACTGGCATAATACATTGCAGCAAGAGATTGCCTTCTATTTCGAATTACACTCGCGATTACTTTTATAGCTTGTAGTGCTGTAACACGAGCTCGTTTTGTTTATATTACTAGTTCAAAAATAATCATAATAAAATCCAATAAAAATTAAAACAAAAAAACTCACCTATCATCGGTCCAATGAGGTTAGGAGCAGGTGATAAGCGTGGGGTTTCGGGTGTGAAATTCATACAGACTGAGCGGGGTGAGCAGGGTTGGACTAGACTGTGGGTGAGAAGAAACAAAACAAAACCAAAAAACACTTTGAATCGGTCCAAAAACTAAAAGATCAGCGGTTTTATCAGGGCCCGCGGTAGCATTCCTGAAGGGAAATGCCTTTCAGTGCAGAAAGCGTGGGTATAGACCTGTACGGAGCTGCATTACCTGATAAACCACGGGCTTTGGATGGCGCTGTACAGTGATGTAAAACAGGGCATGATTAGCATCCAATCACCACAGCAATTCCAGTACAAGGCTGTGATGGTATAAGATTTGCTTTCATTTAACTCTGATTTAATTCCACGTGTAACCCTATTTATAATACAATGGGTTTTTAAAACACTGCCTCCGCCCTGACAAATAGATGCATCATTTGCAAAACAACCCAGATCTACCTTATAACCATTCACTGTAGCAACTTTCTGATCAAATAGCATGCTACTGTTTGTGGGCTATAGCGGCGCTGTAATTTTGATTCGATTTAGGTCAAACCGGGATGACGTGGTATATATTTATCGCGCTATCACGCTGTGGCACATTAATATGACATTATTTTAGGATCCCAGGAACACATACGATACAGTGACCCGGGTGTTCATCTATAGCTTTAAAACACGAAGAAGTCGGATAACTTCACTCTGCCAGGCACGGTTCAGCTCATGCTTTGTTCTTGCAGTGAAACCCTGAATACGATCCCTGTGGTTCGCTGACAGATGAATCAAGAGCCTTCACCCTCACTGAAGTCTAGACGGCTCTAGAAAACAGAGCGCTGTGGCTTTCACTGTCTCGCTCCCCTTCCTGCGCTGTCCTTCAGTGTGAATACGTCCTGTTATCAGACCCCTTGTGGGGGAAAAGGAGGCGAGGCCAGCGACCTTCTCCTGGCAGGACAGGCTGTAATTAGATAGGGCTGAGATACGCGATAGCTGACACCCTGGCGTGTATTTAGATGCGTTGTAAAGGTGTTGCCAGATTCTTTTAATTCAATTGTCAATGCTGTTGTACTAAAGGTTTGTAGGCATACAGAATGAAATATGATATTGCTCTGCTATTAAATTATTTTTTGGTTGTGTATTTTTTTTAACGCTGTGTGTGTGTGGGGGAGGGGGTACATGACAGTTATTAAACATTATTATTATTATTATTTATTATTATTATTATTATTATTATTAATATTAATTATAATTAATAATAATAATAATAATAATAATAATAATTTGCTCTTTTGAGCAAAACTGATATTAGAGAATAAATATATATATATATATTGCGATATACTAAAAAAATAGTGTGATCTAAAATACGGCTTCATATTTTATAATATATTTACAGAGTAGGAAATAATCTATTGTATTTGTCAGTGTATAGCAAAAATATTAAAATATTAAAATATATTGATACATTCTGCTCCCATATATTTCACATGGGGATTATTTGTATAGTGTCAATTATAGTTCACTATAGATGTCTATCGATCTATCTATCGATCTATTTAGTTTAGTCATCGGACACACAGCTAGTGATGTCCACGAGTTAGTATTTGTTTTGAAACATAAACTTTTTAAAACAATTATGTGACATATTTCAGAGTTTACTAATATTGTGTGTGTGTGTGTGTGTGCTCTTCTAACAGCGAGATGGTCATTTTCAACATCAATAGGACGCTTGTTTGACGTTCTGTGTTAAAGTATTTAAATGCATGTCTATTCACGTTTCTATTAACACAGACCTCTCTCCCTTAATGAAAGGTGTAGGCGCACAGTTAGTTCGACTTGCTGTAATTATGCTGACTCTCTTGACAGCTAAACTCTTTGACTCGGGGTGAAAAATGTTTTTTTTTTCGCATTACACGCTGCTGCTTCAAAGCAGACACGCAGTCTAGAGGGCATCTGAGGAAACCGAGTCCTTTAAAAAATCTTAAAGGTCAAATATTTATTTTCTCTAATTAAAATCAATACAATGTATAGAATTGTTTATTAATGTGACGCATTATGACAACAATAACAATAACTTATTTAGATTTGAATTTAGAATAGGCCTTTATTTAGTTATTACCTACTGCACAACCCAACCTTATAATTAAACTTATAATTAAATTAGTTTTGTTTCAAAGTGTTCCAAAAGTACCTATTAAACCTCACACCGTCAATTTAATATTACGCTCCCGGCTTTCAGCTTGTGTTCTGAAGTCTATCAGACAGGAGTACAGGGCTCCACCTGCTGGTCAATACAGGTACTACATTAACAGTTAATGAACAGACAGCAAACTGAACCCTGCTTGAGCACCAGGCCTGCTGTAAGAGAATACAGCACAGGATATCTTCATATGATAAATAACGCATTAGAAAACTGCTACTATTCGAGAATATGTCAGGTAAAGTGACTTTAACTACGATAAACTGCAGCAAACCACCCATTGTGTGTGTGTGTGTGTCTGTGGGCGGTGTCTCTGCTGTCCAGAAGAGTAGTAACGTTGTATGTGCTATCAGCTATCCTCATAAAGGTTTACCACGCTACATTTGCAAGGTAATTTTACGGTGTTCACATGAATTTATATATATAACACATTGAAGAGGGATACGTTTCACAAGACGTGGGCTGTGCGATTTAATTGAGTGCAGGCCATCATCTGTTGCAAAGACTATGATTTAGCATTTACAGAACAGGTATGCACTGAATCTACAATACTTTCATAAAAATAAAAATAAAACATTTATACTGGTGTCCTTTTATAGGCCTAGACACTTGTTATTGGCATTTATAATAGGAGACCCCCCCCCCGCGACATTTATACTATAAACACGAGCTCTTAATGTCGTGGTCGTTGTTGATGTGTGAACACTATGAACTATATTCTGAACCCCTTTCGTTTGTAATCAATGCCGTTTATTCAATTTTCTTAATGTGTAATAGACAAATTGAAGATATTAGTCTCTAACAGTTTTTAACAAGGGTGCTAACCACGGGTTTCAGTGTGGGAGTTTTTTTTATTTTTTTTTATTTACAATTTATACGAGCAAAAACATGTGGATTCGAACTCGCTTCCCCAGTGAAAAGACTGCTTCATTTTCTAAAATAACACCACCTTCTTCACAGTATGCAGGTCCAAAAACTGTCTGCACATTGCCTATAGGCTCCAGGTAAGCGGAATGTTAACCTCCCCCTATCTCCACTGTGAAGTGCACAATATGCGAGTTGCCCAATGCTGAGTTGAAGACACCGAGAAATACTTTGAGGTGAGATGTTTGACAATGACGCTTGTCATTAATCGCTAATGGAAAGTGAAAGTTGCAAATTCATTTCCACGCATGATACAAGAAGAAAGCCTATCAACTCACCCGGAAAGAGATTTTGAGTAATTAAGGAGATGCAAACTAGAATGCATAATTAATATGCGATGTGTGTTATATACCTAATAGGCATTTCAATCGAGAGGCCCCGAGGTAATTAACGGGTCTAATTAGGCAACTGCGCCCTCCGCTTGCTTAATTTTATAAGATTTATTAGGCATCTAAACAAACTGCACCTTTTTACACGAAGTCAAGCACACAAGTCCCGTGGTCTGCAGCAAATTAAAAAGGTGTTCATTATCAGCATCTTTTTACCTTAATTGGGAAGAAGGGGCCGACTGCTGACAGGAACGCACACACAGATTAATCACGCCGTCGCTCTTCTAACACAGAACAGACACAGTGTTCGTCTTCGTGTCAATTGCTACGGGGATAAGAGGAAAGGTCTTTCATAAAGATGCGACAGGGCGAAGAGAATGCTCTCGCCCTGGCAGATGAACCTGCTGCTGGCGCTATAGGACAGCTGTGATCAAGAGCTGAAAAGAAATCACAGCAGAAACACATAGTAAAACAAAGTGGATTTTCTAGGGCTACGGCGCCTACTGCAGACAAACAAGGAATACAGCGCAAATATTGAAAGCAACAGCCGTATCCCTCCTTACATTATCGAGGGACTACCAGCTGAATTCCAGCCGGTGTGGCCAACACCACCCAAGCGATATCTACTTGCTTCAGAGCAAGTCTCTGTGAGCCGCAAGCTTGTGTGTGCTGTTGCTTGCTGATGATAATTATTTTCTTAGCGTGGCACCGCAATCTTGGGAGTTTTCCGAATTTCTTTCTGCACCTTCAATTTAAACGATCACACGAGTCGTTTTTTTTTATTTTTAGTCGTTATCATAATTGTACTGCGTACCAATACATTGCATCAGCAGCAAACGAGACCAAGCAAATGCTACAGTTAACTGACCACCTATAGGAAAGAGTGAGATTCAAGAGTTTGGAGATGGCTTGACTCTCCCAAGAGACCTATATCGCCTATAACAGCGGCACCTGTTCCTATCAGATTTCAGTAAGCAGGCTAGATTGGGGCTGATCAGGACAGTGTATGGATCTGATCTCGAGCTGTTGCTGATGGAAATGAAAGAGCCTCGTTTCAAAGCGCTTTTAAGAGAGTCCCTCTCCTGGCAGATGGAAACATAGGCGGCTGTCGGGCCCTGACCATTAATATTGTAATCGGACGGTTACATGGGGCATAGTCGAGCCAGAACCGGAATAGGCCAGCTAAGTCACATGACTCACATCTCCAGGACAGCTGTCCGATTCAGTCAATAGTGGCCCTCTTGATGTAACCAAGTACTTCTTTAAGAAGGCTAAAACATGCTGCCGAAGACGACTGTGAAATGAGATGAATGCACCACCCGTTATATGTGTTACTAGAAGTCCAGTATACAAATAAACAGTGAAATTCATGGTACAATACTTCTTGTTTAAGAAAGTCAATATTTTAGTGTCGTTCCGGTACCTTCCGGGCTTGTTTAAGAATGTGGTCATGTGCTCTATAGGGCTGATTACATCTGGACACAGTGGCGCTTTGGAAAGAATCTCAACCCACAGCAAGAGAAAAATAACCTCCCGAGTCTGTAATCCACCAGCTAGACTACTTGGCATATGAGATTACATGTTTGGGTCCTATGATCCCTTTTGCTTTGAACTTCAGGTCATTTCCAAAAGTCTTAAAAAGCTTGGCACGCAAATCAAAGATCTGTATAAAAGGGGAAAAAACGTGTTGTTTTTTTGTGGGTTTTTTTTTTTTTTTTTTTTTTTTTTTTTTTTTTTTTTTTAGTTTCGTCAAAGCTGCTTTACAACTGTAGTGAAAGCAACCCGGCATTTGAATCTGACACGATTTATGGCTCTTTTCGCTGTTCATTTCATTTGTCTCCAAACTGGACCAACTCCGCTGCCAAGCCAGAGAAAATACATCTGTAAGAAAATACATCTGTATTTCTGGATGTACTCTGATTCTAGGACATGTGCCATCCATAACAGACATGTGCTGTTTCTACAATGTGGGGAGAGTACAAAATCTATGTGTTTTTTAAATTACATGTATGCGTTCTGTGGTTCGACCCTAAAGACATTCGAAATACTTTCAGAAACTTTTAAGAGTATCATAATGTTATGCAGCTTTTCAAAACACTGTGCAATTATGTACAGATCGCGGTGGAGAATCAATTATCAAAACGCATCGTTTTGCATATCCAAAACTCCAGCGCTGTAGCAAGTCACTCTTGTCAACACAGAAGTGCCTGTTGCACTCTGTAAAGCACAAACAAATGAAATTCCTTCACGAACGGAGTGTCACCTTCAAGCTTCTGCGATGCCCAGAGGCGACAGTGATATTCTAAACACGCACGCATTCACAAGACATCCGCTAGCTCTCCACTCATTTACTGTATCATATACGGTTTCAATCGGTTGTCAAAGGCATTCTTCTTCAGTGTTAAAGCGCGTATATTTTTTTTGAACTCCTCGCTGATTTATCAGACAGTTGCCTCCTTGACAGCGCTCCCATTTTTTGGAGTGATTTGAAATGACCCACAGCCACCGCAGCTCGCGTGAGTCGCAGCCTCCGGCGCCAAGGATATGACTTGGGTGCCTTGGGTTCTCGTCTCTTTGAATATTTGGAAAGAGAGACGTTGTTTTGTTAACCCAGGAGTTACCTTCGCATGTAAATGGGAAGCCTGTTGGATTCCAAAGGCTTTAACTAACAAAACAATTTGACCCGGCTTACAAAAGCCTCACAATTCCGCGGCAGTGTTCCACATTGATAGACTTAAAATAAATAAGAGATTGTGTGTGCAATTGCAAAACTCCCTTGTCTGCGATGGATACAAAGTCGTGTGATCCACTTGACATAAATATGCCATGAGTGTTCCGTGCAACTATTCAGCAACAATCACGACATGACTTCACAGTGATAGAGGGTGTTTGGCGCAACTGGCTTATCCCTCGACGCAGTGAGACACATTTATTTATTCATCTTGTATTTTTATCCACTTTCAGTGACCGCATTTGTTAAAAAAAAAAAAAAAACAACAACAAAAAAACCCCACTAAAGTTATCTAATATGTTTCTGTGTTTGTACCTGTGATTATTGCTGTTATTAAGAACAAACATGTTAATGTGGGTAGTTGTTTATGTGACTTTTTTTTTAGTATAGTTCTAATTATATTTGTAATTACAGTACCGCAGCATAATTGTAACTTTTATTTCTTGGAGATTGGTACCATATCCATTTAAAATGGTATTTTAGGAAAAGCAGGAGCTGCCTTTTAAGTTTGGCCTCCTTTCCTTCTGTGCTGGAATGAAGTTTAAATATTGTTTTATGATAAGATAGCATTGTTCTTCTTGCAGAAGAAGACTGTCTCGGTGATGAAGTGTCAGGCAGTCATTCTGTGAATCTCTTATGAAAACAAGCAGAGAAGATTTCATGAGGTTTCTGTTAAAACTTGGTGCCCAAGTCGAGCACTATGGAGAGGAATATGACAAATATTTAGCCTCAAGAAGTGTTGGGCCATACTTCAGAAACCTGTCCTGGATCCTGCATCTGTTTCAAATGGACTCTGTATTTCATCTGTGTGCAGACAAGAGTAATACTCAGAAAAGCACGACATCCTCTTTTCTGGGGACAGTCAAGGGCTAAAGACAGTTCAATACATATTATAGGGCCGTATTATTATGGTGAGGTATTTAATTAGTTTGCTCTTACAAGTGTGAATCCAAAACAATTTCCACTTTGATTCAGGGGAACTCTTATCCCGTAACGGGACCAAAAGTTCCCTACTCACTTCCTGTGTTACAACTAACTTGTGCCTACTGTCTTGTCCATCCTGCCTGAAACTGACTTGCAGCAGGGAGATGCAGCCTTTATATACTGTACTGTATTACAAATGAAGCAGCGAGGGACAGCAATTTTTTTATTTTTGTATTTTTTTTAGCATCTGCACAATACATTAGGAGTCCCAGTTCAGAGTTCTCTGACAGGAGCAAGGCCCCTATCAGAGCTGCAGCCTGTACTAATTGCTATAAGGAGATTTCCCAGTCTGAAACCCCAGATGTTCCTCAGATGGGTGTAACTGGGAATGATCTACGGGGAGTGTGTCGACAGCTACCTTTACCGAGCTGCGATGAACACTGTCCAGAACACGGCCCCAATACCTAATGCGACAGAGATTACTACATCTGCTAGCCCGAGGTCTCAACAAGCACAGAAAGCTTTTTCACTTTGGATCTTGCATATGGGTGGGAACCGCCTCTGCAGTATGTACTTTTTCTTGGTTTATGCTTTCTTAAAAAAAAAAAAAAAAAAATCTTATTGCAACGCTCTTGAAAACGCTGTTGTTGAGCGTGATCCAGTTAACGTCAAACGTGAGTTTAGGGGGGCTTCTGTATTATATCACCGCTAAACAGGAACACCTGTTGTGCGAGGGAGAATGCATCTTTCCTGAAGTGACAGACGGGCGCTTGTGTTAAACAACACGCAAAGCGCTGTATGTGGCGCATCACAAGAGAAGAGAATTCGCAACGCAGAAAAAAAAAAACTAAGTACTTTTTTTTTTTTTTTTTTTGACTCCTCTGGAATTTATGTAATATGACCTGAAGATTGTGAAACGTTTGTCTACTTTCTCAGAATATATTTGCACACTATACTCTGTTTGCAGTGTTTTACCAAGGAGCACACCATGCAAATATCTGAAATGTAAGTGTTGCGTTTCTATGGAAGGACACCCAGGTCTAAAACGTGTTGTTTAGCACAAGTTTAAAATATTGAGTACCCGTTTTAATTTGACTTCAGTACGTGTTGTAATTCTAATTATTACGCCTCCTAATTTGCCCAATCAGATCACTGAAAATTAAATGAGAATCAATGAATTTATAGAAAATAGCACGTGTAATAAACGATCCAATTAAAAGTCGCCTTGCATCTGCATTCCCTCCCAGTTTGTGGCGGTGCATGGGTTTGGCATATGGCTCTAGTGAAAGATGGATAGATCAGGAACCAACGAGACGAGCATCAGCCGGCGGCTTCAAAGCCTTAGCGATCGCTTTAATTCAATGGTAACCCCACTGTAACTAGTACATAATTTTAAACAAGTGTTGAAAGACCTTTGTCTGTCTCAAGAAGTCGGCAGCCCTCAGCAAGTCAGTATTTGCACCATGGAAGAAAATCTCTCGCCGCCATGTTTTGCAATTTTCCATATTCTTGATTTTATTTTTAAATGTCTGAAATTTAAGATGTTATCCTGAAGGTGATTGGTTGACTCTTGCAATTACACTGCATGGCTGTAAATGCCAGTCCCTGTGTAGTTACTATTGTAAAATGATAATTAAAAAAAGGGGCATTTGAAGACTACGTGGCGAACTAATTCGAGCATTCAAAATTCTAAAAGGTATTATTATTTTTTTAAATGTCTGAAATTTAAGATGTTATCCTGAAGGTGATTGGTTGACTCTTGCAATTACACTGCATGGCTGTAAATGCCAGTCCCTGTGTAGTTACTATTGTAAAATGACCAGACCCTATTAAGTAAATGCTTAGTACATGTATTTTAATGTATTCTGATTGGTCCAAATCAATACGTGTACTAAATATTTGAACACATGCTAAATAAGGTGTTTTTGACCCGGGTGACCTTCCAAAGTTTCCTGCTTATCAGAATGAAGTCGTCAGTGGAACTGGTCCGCTTCACACTGAGTGGAGAGCCGCTCAGACTGGCCGGGCCGCTCCTCTGCAAGTGCATTCAGATCCCATCAGCAAGACAATTATCTTCAAACAAACTCCAAGTAAATAATATGCTGGCTGCAGGGGTGTTGGTTCTGTAAAAGGCCTTATTTTCCAATTGAGTCTGACAGCTTTAAAAGGGGAAATAATGTAAATTTGACGTCTACCGCCATTTAAAAAGCCATTTGAAAGCCAAATGTTTGCAAAAGATCAGTTTCCATCAGCAACCCTCGATTGTAAACAGCCGTTGGGACGTATCTGATCTCGTGAGATATTGCTACAGTGAGCAGCAGCGTTTTACAACGCATGCTCTGTGCTTGTGGACCCCACTAAATTATCCAAATGTTTATTTAACTTATTGAAAACCCTGCATCGAGAGGACCAGCGCTGAAACGGTTTGATGGGTAATTTGATAGTTTGATACGATCAGCATGCCTCCCATTAAAAGAAGGACGATACCATTTTACAGTGCATGAAATAAATTAAAAAAAACGATGACAAACATAATAGCTACTAATAAAGTGGCCACTCACTAAAAAAACAACCTTTCATTAGCCTCTGCGGCCGTCATCTTCCCCCTGTAAATTACCCAGCCCGATCAGCAGTTGATTGGTTTTCTAGTTGCAGTCTGAGACACAGATTATCCAAATGTACAGCACTCTCTACCTGTGTCGCAAGCACAAATCTAGCCCTATATATCCAATACATTGTACTCAATACTATATTATAGTTTAATGGGATGCAGGACTCGTTTTAACGGTACCCTTTCTGTACAGTTTCCAATAGTGCACAGACAGTGTAAAGCAATGCAATCTAATTACAGTTTGTAAAACTAATGGAAACTATTAAAGTGATGTAAGATATTATAAGCACTGCATTGTTAGAAGACAGAACCGGCGTTTAAGTTGAGATTCATGGCTTCATGTTTTGGGGGAGAATTTCTTCATCCAGCAAGCTCAGTGTTTTTTGATGTATGAGTGCCGTTTCTGGAGATTTATGTGTTGCTCAGGCACTCCCTCCCCTAGTCTTAAGTCAGTGAGTTTTTACAACCACCAAAGGAGCTCTCTAATGAACTGTAAGATGTGTGTTATCAAGCCAGCATGTCAGCATGCATCCTGCAGAGATAAAGCGCTCAATTTATAGGGCTGCTGGCCCAAGACTTTTTTTATGGTGCTTCTAGCTCTGTTCAGACTAGGGTAGGAGACTCAGATGTTGACGTACAGAAAGCCAGACTCCACTTATCTCACATTAATCTGAAACGTGTCATCTGTCTGCACCATATCTGGGAATACCTACATACAGTATTGGCACAAATACACTTGGAGGGGGGGCAATAAACAGCAATGTATTTTTCACAAGTCACTGAAATTTGCTAGCTGGAACATCAGATCGGTTCTGCATCCCTTCATAAGGTTAGACATAAATTCAGTTCTTGAAAAAAAAACTTTAAATTTGCACCTGTGATGTCTTTTCCTGTTTTGAGACCCCCGAGAGCTCACTCAGCCTGCCCTAAGCATGCTTTACTAAGTGTCCTTTTTGCACGGGGGAGGGGGGGGGGTTAATCACTGGTACAGCACAGTGCTCCATTGAGAACGTGGTTCAGAATAGTACCTATGATTGCAAAAGAACCTATCCTGAAAGAGAGATCCCCATCGCAGCCCCTGTGTCTCAGACTTGCGAGCACTTGGTGGGGGCGCTGCCAGAACACTCCTGACTCAGTGATGCTCCTCTCTGGAGGACTGGGAGAGAGGCATGGGCAGCTGTGGCACACTAACGAAGGGGCTGCTTGGGTCTGGCAAATATCAAAGAGAGAAAGACAGGCGCAAGCAGGGCCATAAACTCTAATGATTGCATTAATGGAGGCTTTGTGAAGCTCAAAGGGAAGAAACTCATTTCAAATGAAGCTGTTAGTCCACCTGCGCTTGACATTGGCTTTGAACGAGCTCCAAGGGCACTTCCCCAATTGTTTTGCATCCAGTAGATTAAGCTCAGTAACGGTTAAATCCCATATCATATATAATACAAAGTAAGCACATTGGCAGTCTTTTCTATCAAAGGCGTGTTAACTTGAGGTTTTAAACTGGTTTTCAGTTTAAATAAGTTTGGGACAGTCTGAAGCATCTGTTCTTTTTCAGTGCTCTCAATGTCCAGTAAAGACCCAAATGCTGTAAAACAGGACATTTCTACGACAACTTTGGGCCTGGATGGAGAACAGATATTTGTGTATAACAAGCATACACAAACTCTGTATAAAATCAGTGTAGTAATTACGCTCATTTTGGGGTTCGTGTGTACTTTGAGAATGAGTGAAAATGTCCTGCTCTGAATTGATCTAAGACTTGGTAAAACCTGCTCTTGAAATGACAGAAGATTCAATAATTAAACGATAATTGGTTATGTCTCCAATTCTCTCGAAGTAGAATCCATTTCTTGTTGACTAATTTGCATATTGCTTAGCACGAGTCAATTGATTTATTATTTGATTTTTATTTTTAACCAGGAAATCTATGAGTTAATCTGACAGGTTACCAGATTACCACTGTACCAGTCTAATTCAAAATCGTTTGTGCCAATCGAGAATGATAAGAAAGGCTTTCTTTTTTTAATTTTATTGCTCTACAACTTGTTAATGCATTCCCATCGGACCACTTTATCTGTAATAAACATCTTAACAAAGTACGCATCCCTCGGGAGGAGCTCTTAATTTCCTTCGAAAGCCCTCACACATATAACGCTTTTTTTATTGCATGCAGGTGTTCTGTTAAAAAGCGTTGGCTTGCAATAAATGTCCACTAAAGGGCTGGTAGCACCTAGGAGGGTATCCCAGGTCAGTGCACCTGTCTTCAGCTGAATCCTCCCCTTCATCCCCCGAGGAGTTAGCTTGCCGGGCTGTCCTCGTTCTGTATGAAACACCTCCGCGGCAGATGTGAGACTCTCTCTCTCTCTCTGCCTTTCTGTGAACTGCAGTCCACTCCACACTCTTCAAAGAGAATCCTGACAAAGTTCCATGAAGCATGAGTTCTCTCGCCCTAAGACGAAGCAGACCTACAGCGTTATTTAAATGATCTAAACAGGGGCCCATCCAAATACTGCCACCCTTTATAGCAAGGGTAGTAAGGTACCAAAAAGACACTTCGCTTGTAAAAGTTTACTATGGTAAAAGCATAGAGTAGTGAAAGTGTGTTAAAGAATCAAGAATAATGAGGTAAGGTAACGCTGCAAACACGCTGTGTAAAAAACACATTGCTAAATGTAATAAGGGTCATGTTGAATGCAGACAAATGTTAGACTTCTAGTTGAAGCATTTGTCATAAATGTGTTCTTGCAATAAAACAAGCTTTCTGGTATCTGCTAAAGTGGCTACATTATATTTGCCAAAACCAAAGCCCCACTGAATCCTGCATTACGGTTTGTAAAATACATTAAAACAATTCCTCAGTTCTACCAATACTCTTTTGGGGCGCTGCAGGAATGCGCCTGTATGTCCGATTCATCCCCACGGTACATTTCTGTTACATTGTTTGAATTATCCCTTTAAAATAATAATAAAACATATCCCTGTCTGTTGATAACTAATACTTTTACAAATCCATGGCACATGTTACAAGCTGAGCTTCTCTCTCCCAGACACACAAATAACGACCTGTTGGATCATTAGGAAACAGGTTCTATAAAACGTCTTGAAAGGAGCTTGAGACCTTTGATCTTGCTAGAAAGGAGTGCTTAACTACTCAGCCCAGCTATTTAAAGAGTCTAGTACACCTCCCGTAGATTGAGGAAGAGGTCGGTATCTTTCCTTTAAAAAAAAAAAAAAAAAAAAGTTAAACTCAAGTAACGCCTCGCCCCATCGTTCCCTAATGATCCAAATCAGTTTCACGTGCCTGGGGACATTTTCGTAGTCAGGATGGCCTGTTAAGAGGCTGACCGAACACTCTGCTAGAACTCACTCTGCAATTTGCCAGGCAAGATGTTTTTAATGTTCCCTCCTCCAGAGTGTATTCATGGCTCGTTAAAAAGAAAAGTGAGCGGAAGACCACTCGTTCAAACCCGAGCTCACTTCATACAGAGCATATTGCAAGCTTAGGCAAATTACTTCTAATATAATGCAGAAACCCTGCAAGGGAAATCAACCAATTACCGTCAAAATTCCACTACATCATATCCTGTGTACAGAAGTCACATGGCCTGTAAGTGAATGAAATAGCTTACAGGTTCTGTAGCCTGATTCCTGAATGACTTTACACAGCTCCTGTACAAACTGATTGCTATGAAATAATAATCATAATAATAATAATGCTAATAACAATACTTACATAGCACCTTTCAGCAGGTCCCTACACATCCATGTAAAGGATAAAAACAGGCTTTAAAAATGTAGTGATTATTATTTCTCCATTGTGACAGTGAGCTGTATAATTCAGCCATTTCCACTAATAGCTCGTTTTGCTTACTTGCTGATAACAGTGAACTAAAACACATCAAATAGAGAGAGAGAGATGCCAGATGGTTTTATTCACAACCAGTAGAATGAATGGCCCTCTGAACCCTTTGTAAATATTGGAAGCAGATGAGTTTATCACTGGCTCCCTCTAATAAAGAAACCTCGTCTGTGTCTGACGAGCTGTTGACCTCTTTCTCTTGCTAATTTCCAAATCACATAATTGGGCACAAATTTAAATCGAAAAGTAAACATCAAATATATTTCTCATCATAAAGTAAACACGCATATATAGCTTGATTTCCAATTCGCTTTTCTTCTTTTTACAATAAAATGGAATAAAACAAAACAAAAAGACTTTGAATTGGTTATAATGTGGCGTCTGTGAATTTTTACATCTTGCAACAAAGCATGTGGAAAAGTGAAACCACGTGAAGTGGCTTTGAAAAGAAAAGCAGGGGCATGGCTGGGATACTATCTGCGGTTGTTCTACTTGCAACAACTCTGCCCATCTGGAACCCCCCCCCCCCCCCCCCCCCCCCCCCCCCCCTCTCTCAGGTCTGCCTTTTATCCCCAGGACCCCCGGTTCGAAGAGAAGAAGCCTTCGTTCTGCACCCTGGTCCCGGCTTCAAGCCACTTCTACCTCGTTTCCATGAGCAAGGCTTGATCCGGGTTCTCCCGCATTCCTCTAGGACCCTCATTGATAGTCTACCCGAGTGGAGTGAAAAGACTCCATGCAATGTAAGTTTGACAAGGATGTTGTCGGTTCTATCCCAGCAAGCATGGCGGCTAAGGTCGCGTTCATTTGTTTAAAAAAACTAAAAAAAAAACACGAAAGGATGGATGCTGTTGCTGTGCCTTTTGATTTCTCATAACAAAAAACATACAAGAATAGTAAAGCACGGAGAAACCAGCTCACCCCAGATGTGGATTGAATGTTTAGGCCCACTCATCACTTGATGGGTCAGTGTTGTGATGTACTTCCACTCATCCTGCTTTGGGAAAGGGTCAGAAAGAGATCTGGGGCAGCACGGTTTTATTTAGCCAATGCGGGTTGGCTAAATTACCATTGGAAAAGCAGTTTTCAACCTGGGTTGAGTGGTGCATGCAGTGCGGTGGGGTATCTGTATGCGAAAATTAGTCTAAGGGTCTTGATTTCATATCAAACAGTATTGTTTTTGTTTTTATTATTATTATTATTATTATTGTAAAGCCAAGTCAAACATCTGTCAGTTACAGATCCACATGTGTATAAAACATTCAGCATTTCCATAGCTTTCTCTGCATATACTGTACTTTACACAGAGTAGTTTGGCCAGAGATGAAGGCGCTTTGACAAAGACCAGCTGAGTCTCTAGTTTTGTCATCTGTACAAGAGGAGGCTGTGGGAGAGACGTCTCCCAAGTTCAAGTGCTGATCGTTCCAGTCTAAGTTGGCCTTTACTTGTGTCACGACCTTTCATGTCTCATCTATTTGAAGAGTTATGGAGCTTTGACAGCGAGTGGTTGTTTGCGTCCGCTCCACACACTCACACAAGGCCTACGCTTCTGTTACTGTAAAACTATAAAACAATCAGGCTTTCTGATGTCATGTCCAGAACTCGATAAGAAAAATAAATGTTTCAAACTGATCTGTGCAACTCCCAGATAATTTATCAACAGTTTGCAAAGATCTTCTTGTGCTTTAAAACAAAGCCTCTTTTGGGTGCAGTTCTGTTTAAACCAGGCTTCCCATGAATATAGCCGTGACGGATGACTCCTAAACAAACACAGCCACACTCCGGTCGGATTTGCTTTTCAACAAGGAAATTCAACCCATTGGGATTCTCTGAGAAGACGCAATCTGACACACAGTAAAAGTCTTGAACACGTTGCTGAAGAAACGAGAAGCGACCAGATGGTTATGGTTGAAGAGACAGCCGCCCCTCCCCCCCTTCCTCCGGGTCAGCAGGCAGCCCTGCAGATTGAGAGATTCTACAGTATGTCAGAAAGGGAACACAGTGACAGGCAGTGTAGCAAAGGTGGTCCAGGGGCAGGCGAGTGAGTATGTATTGGACAGTTCAGTCCTGTCCAGGCACCAGGACACCAGAGTCCTGGGGCGCTGTGGAAATGAAAGATGTGCCGAATTGTTCCTGGCACAGAAGGCTGCAGGATTTGGGCACTGGAAGAATATGGTTGTGTGTGGGACAGATAGATGCTAGACACAATTTCACTAGGATCTGGATTTCAATGGCCTGCACTCATAATAGGAAACATTGTGGTGCAGAGGCTCTAGCTAATTGACACAGCTCTTGTGTTAGTCCTCTTCTTCACAGCTTACTTTACACCTCGGGAAGCAAACCATCCAGCCAGCATGTGAATTCACAAGCCTTCAGTAAAACAGACGCACGCCTTGGACTGCCATGTACGTCCCTGCATCTTCTGTACCTTCCTGCCATGGTCTCAACCTCGTAGAGTACAACTACAGCATGAAGTTATACATGCAGTGGTGTGCAGATTTATTACAACACCTCAAGATGTGCCGTTTAAATCCTTTATATACCTACCTGCAAGAAAACCTCTGGGGGTGAGAATTGCAATTTTCAGTCAGTGGTCGGTGCTACAGAAACAACAGGCACTCGTGTGTTAAAATGTTAGACCGCTTTGTGTTTTTAAATTAGGCATCGTAAGTAACAAATACAAACTCTCATGTATGTTGTGATTTGTGCCTGTGTGTTCCTTTTCTCTTAGTATTTTCAATTAATTGAACGTGTAGACTATTAAAATCATCAATTAGAGTATCACTAATTTGTCTGTTTTGACAATTTTCCAGGATTTTCAGTTGCAGTGGTTTGATATTATAGACCAATCTAAACAGAATCAATGAGGTGTAGTAATAAATCTGCAATCCTCAGACCTGTTATAGTTCAGAAAGAAAAACACGTTTGTGTACAGATCAAGACACAGAGAAACAAACAGTTAACGAACATTTTATTCAAATTATATTAATACAGGCTAAGAATCACACATTGAAATGTCCCTTTGTAAAATAAGGAAAAAAAATAATTCTAAAATAAATACAAAAAAAAAGTTACAATACCTACAGGTTTTATTCACAGAAAAAAAAAAAATAAGAATTTTGTTGAATTGCAAAAATCATTCAACCAAAATATTGAAATGAGTAGATTTATATACAGTTAGTTAATTAGCTGTTTTAAGAGAAATATGCAAACTGACTGATATTCTCATTCGTTCAGCTCAGAATGGTTAGTAGCACACTACGGATTGAAACTGTTTGCACGAGTCCTGAAGAAGAAAAGAAACAAAAAACAAGTCTCCCGGTGAGGCCTGGACTCATCCAGCCTGTGCTTTTTGATTATGGGATGTACACACTGAATTGCAGCAACTAGATTAGGCAGAGTTATTCATAGTTCCAACACAGGCAGTGGCTTAATAATGCATCTGTAAAGAAAAAACAAAAAGTACAGCAGCCTTAATTTTAATTACTTCTCTGACAGTTCATTTATTTTAATACTGGTGTTGGTGCAAAACTGACATATATATTATATATATATATATATATATATATATATATATATATATATATATATATATATATATTTTGCTACTATAAATGCTTACTGAAGAACACACATATCCAGTGTGTGTGTGTGTGTGTGTGTATATACACACACACGCTCATATCAGTCAATTATGGTTGACTTGCTATTAACCAAGTCTGATTACAACAGCAGCCGTATCGTTATTTTGTAAGAATCGCCAGTACTGGAGCTTGACGTGGATGCCTTGCCACCAAACTAAGAATATAAAAAGTTCTTGCCAGATTGGCAAACAATGGATTACAGGGTGCAAAAAAAAATAATAAGTACAGCGGCCCGCACAATAGAGGAGCAGCTGGCACAGTATTACAATGCATGCACTTCTAAACACAGACACCACCTACCAACGGACAGACAATACTTAGCATGAGTCAAGTCTTTCACAGTTCTACAGAAAACAGGGAAGGAAATGGGATTATCTACACACTAGACGTGGCGAAGTTTTACTTTTACTGTCTGCCTCGGCTGGCTCATATATTCCTGGGTTGTTACAGAGACAAATAAAATAAACCTACATAAAAAATAAAAAAAGAGAAGTTAAAAACGCAGGAGTGATCTGCGGTCAGTGAGAATCCAGCTAAGAATCACTAGCACATTTGCTGTTTCAAAACTGCAGTTGCAGCTGCTACCAGCTAAGACCTGAATTAAATCAAATGAATTACAGCAACAGCACCACTACAGAGCTACTCAATACCACTGCAGCTCCTTCCGAGGCACTATCATTTAGAATGAATCCAGAACTCAGCAGCACACGATGCCCTGCGTTCCACGAAGACAGATGTTTGGAGAACCTGTATGTGTGTTAGCTAGCACCAACATGCTTCTCTGGTAACCTATGAGGAAGAATATCTAATAATCAAGATTTAATATGCAGCATATTCAAACTGGCTGAGGTAACTCGGGTAAAACAATGGCAGTGTTTGTGTTAAATCAGGATCCAAATGGCTAAAGTGTCTAGTATTCTTTTTTTTTTTTTTTTTTTTTTCTGGAGCCAGAGCACAACAAGGTGAATCTAAACTTTAAAAACTTTTCACAGGTGTGCAAAACTAACTATATATTTCTCACTCTTTATTACTGTTAAAAAAAGGAGCCACCTGTACCAAATATTTCTCTATGTGGCAATGACTAAGATACAGAGGGGCTAATAAAATGCATACAGTACAAAATCCATGAAGTTAAAATAATAGAGAACTGCCTGCCCCACTCCACCGCCATCCCTCAACAAACAAACCAAACACACTTGAGCAGTGCAAAGCAATTCAGTGCAGTTACAACCTAACCGAATTTAAACAAGGTTATGACATCAACGTACAGGATTACAGCAATTACATTATAGGACTATGAAAAACACTACTAGCTATTTAATAAGTCTTCCTTTTAACACTGGGACAGATAAAAAAGAAATGTTTTCTGATTGCGTATATTCAGAATCAGAAGTAACACTGTTTTCACACAAACCGGGACTTCGAGCAGGAGACCCTCCCATTTTGAAGGAAGCTTGTGTCAGTTTGATACCTTTGTAGCCCTGTTCCTTACTTAAACATTGCACACAAATAAACAAAGTTTTGAGATTTGGAAGTGCTTAACCTTGTTAGCCAGTGTTGCTGTAAATCATTCACAGAATTGCATAGCATTTTGAGGCATTTAAAGTTTTCATATGAAGTCCAGACCATGTAGCTAATAAATCACACACTGACTATACTACCTCCGGGGTCAGTTTCCCAAACGTCCCAACATTGATCACGATCGATGAAAATAGAGGTGTAGCACCGTACCAATCCTAGATCAAATCTCCATTCTTCATTACTGAAAAAGGTTGTTCTTTTTACATAAGCAACAAAAGAATGGAACTTTGATCTATTGGTAAAGTATTCACAAGAACCTTATTTGACAGGTAACAAGATTAAGCTCATCCAACCCCACAACAAAACTGGTCATGGACATCTATGCAACAAGAGTATTTTTTTCTCATAAAAAATCACTGGATAAAAACCTGGAGCAATACTACCCTGCATAGAACCCAAATTAAATGATTTAGCTAAAAAAAATAATTGCAGTTGGAATTATTGTGTTCCACTTTTTCCAGTGGTCTGATTAACAAGCACGGGTCTGATGGCTGGCGCTGGGCTGTGTGATGTCATAGACACAGACAGGAGTTCTGGAACAGAGTGCAATGCATTCTTCGATCTTGCACGCTGTGGAGTGTGGGTAAGCTGTGTGCCAAGGCCACAATGGAAGCCCAGTGAGGATCTAATGTCTAAAGAGGGCGACCCAGGCTTCTCTGTAGCGGAGCAGCTCACTGAAGGCAGAGGGATGTGAGAGAGGAGAAGAGTTCATTACTTCCAGTTTGTGCCACGGACGCCTCATCTGCTGGTTGTCTCCTGGGATTGGGGTGGCTCAGCAGCACATGCTGGAATCTTCTCAAGACCACTCACAGCCAACTGGCAAGAGTTTTCTTTTGTCAGTTACATGGGCATGTCATCCGTGAAAACGTTCTACTAATGTACTGGCAGACCAGCCGGTACATTAGCAGATTAGCGATGCAGAAATTTAAAAAAAGTTCAAGTGATAAACAAACGGTTAACATACATGGAGGGTGGGGGCTCTTATTTACACAGACAGACGAGTAAGTGAACTTGTGGTCAATTTTACATGAGGGTTTGGTTATAAAGACTCAAGACGACTCCTGCTTTTCAGTGGTGTATTGGTTAGTAGAGAAGTGTGAGATAGAGAGAGAGAGAGAGGGAGGGAAAGTATATCACTCCAGTAGCACTGCTCCTGCAAGCCTGTTTTCAGTAGTATGGACCCTGCTCTCTTCAGAGTCGTGCTTCCTTCTCTTTCCTCTCCTCAGGATTCTGGAGTCAGTTGTCCTCTACAGGGGCTCGGGGGAAGGCGCGCAGCAGCACTCTGTTCTGTTCGGAAGCTGTACTCGTACTGTGGGGAAAAAGAACAAACATCCATCAGGCTACTGCAGCAGAGAACAAAAAATCTCAAGACCCAGTGAGGTCACACTGTTACGTGTTTTTTTTTTTTTTGTTACTTTTATTTTTGGTTTTGTTTTTTCACTTTTATTGAATTGTGTGTGAATAGAGACGAGATTAAAGTAATTTTTTAAAGATCTGTCATCACAAAGACATTGCTTTTGGAAATGAATGTGAACCTGTATACAGTGAAGCCTTTCTTTACAGAAATCTGCAGTCTGTAGGTATCAGTACCTGCAGTCTGATAGCAATTCTAAAGATCTGCTATTGTAAAACAGTTGTGTAGACAATAATAAAGGTCCTAGCTTATATAAATGCCCCATATATTTCCTCTTGGTTCATGCAAATGACTTGTCGCTATACCCATCTGATGGGACAAGTCATTTTATATTGCAATCACAGTTAAAACTCATCACATACTGGGCTTTCCAAATGGGATACAGTTAAGACCATTTCTTTGAGAACTCTGCTCCTTAGTGGTCAATTTCGGCATTGCTTTACCATTATACACACACACACACACACACACACAAAGCCAAACCTTAAGAAACACAAGAAAGCGATCTGGTATTTGATGCATTAAAACCCCAATTTAGTGCAAGAACAAGCTGTTCTAGTAAAATACGAAAACAGGAGACCTTTATTTTATGGATCAAATACAAAAAGGCACAAGTCTGCTTATTTCCTTTTGGGAGGCCAGCTTTTAAAGTTTCAGGTTCAACTGGTTCGAGCACATAACTTTTTTTTTTTTTTTTTAATCATGTAGAAATGATCCGAAAACATTTGGATTTTTTTTTTTTTTTTTTTTTTTTTTTTTAGCTTTATTTTACAAAAATGAAACTGGGGCACTCTGGGGTGGAATAATCACTGCTGTAACGAGTCTGAACAGCAAAACATCAAATGAATTGTTTCACGCAGCAAGTAAAACCCCATTGCATGTGTCTGTCTGCTCAACATAGAGAGACAGGGTGTGAGCAGCAAGCTCACCTACATGTGCTCTTTCAATTGTTCCTGAGTCGCACTCCTGCCCAACCCCAAAGCCTGTCAGACTGTGCTTTAACCCCTGTGTGTGCACATCATGCTAACTGGAAAATACCTTGCATCGTACAGCATGCACAATCAAAGTGATGGAATTCAACACCAGGGATTGGTTAGAGATTTTACCTATAAGTTTTCCCTTATGCCTTACTCACTAGTGAACAACGATCAAAATGATTAATCACGGATGAGATCCGGTGTGTAAAAGTCATTAAAAGTTTGTCTGTCCGTTTCACAGACCTCAACCTGCACTAACGTGCTACCTCACCAACGATATAACAGTACATAAGAACATGAGAAAATGTGCGAACGAGAGGAGGCCAGCCAGCCCATTAAGCGCGCCCAGTTGATCTCAGAACCTGCTGAAGTTGTGTCTTAAAAGGAACCCAGCGAACACTTTAGTTCAGTGATCCGTTAGGAGTGATTATAATTATATAATGGCAAAGTGTATAATAACTGTGTTGCAATAGCAAAGCAGCCCCATACAATTGGTGAGACAGACATATAAAAATACAGACACAGAGAGACAGGCACAGAAAGACAAAAGACAGGGATGTTATAAGTGATTATAAACATTAGCAAAATAAAAAATAAAAAAAACAATGGCAAAATTGTATAATATTCTTATTATTTCTAATCATATTCTATAATTGTTAATAGCGTAACTAATAACACGTTTATAACAGACCCCTACACTAAAGTGTTACCAGCGATTCTGCCACATGACTAGCCAGCCCATTCCAGCCCCTCACCACTCTGTGTGTGAATAAGTGTCTCCTTCCCTCTGTCTATGTGAAGGGTGTGTCTTATCAGAAATAGCAGTTAGAGCACCTCAGCTTTGAAGCACGGCACTCTCACCTAAACTGCACCTGTAACCTACACACAACCTATTAACTAACAATACAAGTGTCCGATCGTTCATACACCTGCAGTACACAACCCCAGCACTAGGTGATGCTGCAGGACCACACATTAGGGTCCCATCCCTCCAATCTGTGGCAGCTTTAAAATAGGCAAGTGCCATCAAAACCCTTGCAGATCTTTCACGTACAGAAACTACCTCTGGGGACATCTGCAGCTGTACAAACACGTGCCAGAATGTGACACTTACTGTAGTTATTTCAAGAGGTGCAGCAGAAATACCTCGGAAAAGTGAAACTCACATGATAAATTGCAGTAAAACGGGGTCTTATCAGGAAGGCCATGCATCACTGTCTGCCGGTTTGCAAGGCAATGACAGGACACCGAGATGTAAAGCGGCAGTATTAGAAGAATCAGAACTCCTTCATTTCCTGGCCCTGTTCTCAATCCTGACACGTACGTCTTCATTAATTGCCCCTCCAGCATCCTGCCGTCACAGGCAGGCAGCTACTATCAGCAAGCAACAAGCCTCATTTTTCAACATACAAATACATAAAGATGTCAGTTCAAATCGTTTACTAATTAACGCTTAAAAAGACACACATTAGATATGCGTGGCTAGGAGCAATTAAAATCAGACGAGTTTCTCAATTCATTTGGGAATTGGGTGGAAAAAATAAAAATAAATAAAACAGCTAATTGCTGGAACTGACATTTAAAAAAAAAAATTATACTAATAATAATAATAATAATAATAATAATAATAATAATATTATAAAAACTGAAATCAAGCCAGTTAGCAAATATTGAAGTAAGATTTCATAAGACTGACTTGAGCATTCCAACAAACATTTAATTAAATTTTTAATTTTTTTTTTAATTTTCTAATTTTGAATATTTTGTGTAAATATTTGTTTGTTTTTAAAAACGCTCAATGAAATCGTAATCTATTACACACCGTATGTGGCACAGTTCCCTCTCCAATGAAGGCAATTAATTTATTGAAAAATAGCAACCCCTACTGGAGAGAGAAGGTCATGCATGTATTCCCTACACTTCGTCTCACTCCTTGTACACAGGTCTGCAGTGCTGGAAATGCGTAAAGCCTAGGAAAGGTGATGGCACTCAAGACTGCAGACCACCAGTGCAGTAAAGCAGACAAACACCATTCAAAACACCAGACCAGTCATTCAATCACAACTCATTCTCGAATCAGTGTGGAACTCCACAGGCACACTAAACATGAAGCCTGGTTTTGAATTTATAATGCATTCTTTTTGCAGCATTTGTCATTTCTGGGTTAAATTTCAGAACCTTCATTATTTATAATTATACAATCAGGAGAATTCACTTAGAGAAATGATGCAAAATATTTGGTGAAATCTAGGTGTGTAACATATTTAAAAGCATAAATCCTCAGGTCACGTTACACTTGCTAAAATTTCTAAGAGATGCATGTCAGCCCATGCATGTAACAATGGTTGATCAATACCTAAATGAAATCATTTTCAGCAGTGGTTGTAAAATTGTTAAGCACTTTAGCATAACAAAGAAGAAATCAGAGCTATCACTGGACTTGCAGGTAGCCAACCTCAAGCACCAAGTAATTATCAAATGAAACTGCAGGACTTCATCCCAGTCTGCATTCTGAGTTCATTAATCTACTCTGTCCGCCACTTCACTAAATCCAGCATATTACTGCACCTCACATTTACTTAATCATGTACAGCACATATATAATTAATGACACACTGGGAGCTTTCCTCGTCCTCTTTATGTCCTGCTGCTAATCAGAGTCGGGGAAAATAAAGATGCAATGTTTAGGTAAGGCTGCCTGGGGAGTCAATAGCATGGTGCTGCCTTACAGTAGTTGAACTGGGGGGCTTTTAGCCCTTACCATACCCTGCTGCCCCTCCCAGAGTGTGGGAAATCTCACATTTTATAGGACAATATGATCCGCCAATGTGTGAAGATAATTCATTATATCAAATCCATTGCATCGTTGGGTTTTTAACTTCCATCCATTTCATCGGTGTGGGATGATGAAACAAATTCCCTTCTGGCTCCCAGTCGGGAGCACAGCATCCCGGCAAGCGCCCGGAGAATCTGACCTTTGAGGATTTGCAAAAGGAGTTGTCAACACCACTGCAGATGGCTGGGATTCTGCACTGTTGTGTGGGTTTACAGTCTTTTACTGGGAGTCTCAGCAACAAGCAACGGGTACATGATCGTGTATGGAAGTGAAACTCCTTAACAAATATGTTTGATGTTTAAAACATTTTTTAGTTTTATATTTACAGTTCCATCCAATTTTTGCAACACATTCACTTTTGATTAGGCGGACTAGCTGTGCTATACAGTGCAAACTGTGTTGCAACTTGTTTGGGAAATGTGTTTGCTATTCTGGCTCTGGCAATCTTTCAGCAAAAGGGACAGTGCGCTCTTAAAACGTGAAAACGCAAACCTGAAGGGAATACGGAGCACTGGAACGATTTTTCCAATTTAAGGTTTGGAGACAAATGTCCCTCTCATAGGAATGCTGTCGGAAAACACGTGAGACACATATTCAGTGCATAAAAACAAGCTTAAAAAGAGCAGCCTTCCTGCTGTAAGGAAAAGCAAAAGAAAGAAAAAACCCTGCAATAACCCCAAGGGACGTGCTGATGTACTGGAAAGACAAAAAAGGGCTACAAAACCTAAAGCAAGCACTACAGTAACCCATCAATCCCTAACAGCAAGTTCAGGCTGAAAGCTAAAATCAACACCAGTTTTTTTTTTTTTTTTTTTTTGTATGGTTTTCAAGTTGCACCTTCTCAATATGCATGCTCACAATCTCGTACCCTTTGTACTTTAACATACACTGTCTGCCGTGAGCAAATATAAACATTCAACTCGCACTTTAAGAAGGTTCTTTCTCTTAACGCTGTCACTGCACAATACTTGTGCAAACTATACTCAAGAAAGGAGGAAGTATTCACCGCGAAAACACAATTAAAGGCTACCCTGTAAATATGGTTTGTAGACTTTTATATTGTAATAAGCTGTTGCATGCACAAACTGTATGCAGGATAGGCAGGTGCTCCTCCAGATGGAAATTGATTAAGAAACGTGCTCTGGATCTTCCACTTGCAGCAGGTATATTATGGTGGGTTACAGGCACTTATCAAACACCCGTTTGGTTTCCTGCAGCAAAAGGAAATGTTACACAAGGGAACTTGGGGTAAAATGTAATTGGGTGTTAGGAATGAAACATGCAGAACATGTGAAGACAGACTTCTGCAATCAGCTTGAACTGTCAAAAGCCATCGACTATTATAATGTTGCCTCCCCTCCTCCCTCTGGTATAACCGTTCCTCTCTGCAATTTCATAATGACCATCAACAGCTCTCAAAGGAAAGGAAGCATCTCCTTCTTAGGGAATATTTCATTATTATATTAACATAGCAAAAGAAATCTTTCTGCCATGTATCAAGCTAAGAATTATACCACCTCAAGTGGTTCTGGGAAACAATATCTGACACTAATCTCTGTAAGTCACCTTGGATAAAGGCGTCTGGTAAATAAACTAATATTAATAACCCTACTACTACTAAATATTAATAATAACCTGCAGCAATCAGCTGACTAGCAAGTGGACAGACAAGCAGAGCAGACTTTTTGTTTCCTGATTGCTTATAAGAGAATGGATCTTCTTGTGGACGACACTGTTCGCTCAGAGGCGTTCTGGGGGCTGGAAGCCCCCCCCCCCCCCCACCTCTCTCATGCAGCTGCTGTCTGTGCCTCTTCACTTCACCCACTAGGAGCTCTGCAGTGTAATTGTTTGTTCACTAATTAATGCCTGAACTTCCAGGCTGCATTAAGAGGGGATCTCGAGTCTGAATAAGCAGATCCAGCCAGAGCAACAATTATTATCCTGGTAATCTGGGGGCTAAACTCCTAATTGAGGGGCTCGTTTTTATTCCAATTCTAATTCAATGGAGACTCGGTCAAGCACAGGCACTTCTCAACAAGACTGCTAGAAATGCAATTCCACAAATCCCTGCTTTGCATCCGAGCACAATGGCTTCAGCGCCACAGAGCGTTACAGTGTTACTCACTTCTTCCTCTATTTCTGCCAGGGATTTGATCGTAATGCCCATTAAATCAACTTGCTGCATCTGAAATCAAAAGCAAAAAGCACAGGAGTTAGACGCATGGCTAAGAAAGCATGCCGGAAATGTTTCATCCTGTTGCTGTGTCAATATACAGAGGTTACCGCGATGGCTGCAGACACTCAAATGGACTGCATCATCAACTCAACCGCAGCCAGCACGCTAATGCTTATTATTACAGAAAATCGGCAGAATCACGTGGGGGCAATATTCAGCAAGAGACGAGACGAGACACAGGCTCCGATTCTCTAACACACAGCCGCGGAGAAAAGGAGTAGAACATTTTAATCAACGCTTCTTTCTAGGCCAATTATGCGTGGAAGGGTTTGACAAAAGGGGTTGCTTGCAGATGTTTGACATTTAGGTACATGAATGCAATCTGAAACAAAAACAGGCAATGATTTACAAGGTTACACATGAATTAATAATGCATTTTTGTCTAAATTACAAAATCAACAATTTTTTATTTTTTTATTTTTTTAGGGGAGGGATTTCATTAATGCTTAATGCTATACAATAATTTGATTTTATTTGCTTCTCGGGTTCTATGGCTCGGATTTTACTGCCTCTTCTCTCAAAGCTTTCCAGCCTGGGATCTGGAAACAGAGAGCCAGAGACAGGCTGTAGAAAAGCCAGCGATTCAGAGAACAGGGCTGCAAAACCAGGTCAGATCAGCACAGAAAATAAAACCCAGTGGCCCTCATAATAAAAAGATGCAGGAGGCTGTGTCAGTGCAAAACTGGCCAATGGAAATGAAGAACGATAAGTTAAAACTGTCACATCATCAGTTTTATAAATACTGTGTGTGCACGCATATATATATATATAAACTGCAAGTTTGAATCTAAGTTTGTTCTTTCAGCCTAGAATGTGAACTTATAACAGAACGTGTCATTTTAATTTAATTTTGCATCACCAAAAACAAAAAACTGGATAACTTACGTCGTTGGATGCACAAGCAAATTTCTCAGAAATCATGAAAGGCACACCATCCATTGCTGAAAGACAGAAATAAAATAAACAGGAACACTTACACAAATGCAGAAGATTAACTCTCACACTGTAATAGATGTATAGAATATAACCGGGCACGTTTCATGTAGACTACACGTGTAATCCAAACAGTAACTTGTATTTTACCGTATATCAGATCTTTACTAGTCAGTAAAGTAATTCAATGAATAATACATTTCGCTAGATAAAAATGTTATTTTGCATAAAATAAGTCAAGTCTACAGAGGCAAGGAGATGATAGCGGATAGAGGATGTGCCAAGAGCTCTGTAGTATAATTAGCATTCTCCCAAACAAACGAGCTTCAACAGAGCTGTAATTAAGCTGGCCTGTAATTAAGTATATGCCCTTTATCATAATGATCATGGTTAAAAATGGTGTGATGTGGGGAAGTGAGTTATTAATGCAGTAACCCCACACTGACGCGTCGAGACTGTCAGGCCTGAACACGGCTCTTTGTTTATTAAAAACATTAAAAATTAAAAAGTGGGGATTGCTGATGGGAAAACAATGAGCTCACTGATGTCCTCTTGATCACTGGGCTCCACTCATGAGGTGGGGCTTTGAAACAAACTGAACCACCAAACTGTCTGACCACAGCGGGACTACAAAGCTCAGGATTCAAGGGTGGACTAGGATCTAGTTACAGAACTACAAGGAGCTATCCTCCTAAAGTGTATACCATCATGGACATTCCTATAAAAAATAAAAATAAATTAAAAAAAGTAATCATAATGGATTTTTTCCTAACTAAAGCCTAAATTCTGAAACATTAGGCTTGTTTTATGTAACTGCAATTTGCTGCAAGCCTTTCCCCTGGGACGCCTTTGTAAACAAGCTGTTTGGCTTTTCCGGTGAGTAAATTTGTATAAAATAAAATACATAAATAAAACACACACATTGTACTGATTACGGAGAGCACTGCAAGTCTCTCCTGACCCCTAGCCAGGGTGACTGAGACTCTGACTTGATGATGCATTTTTCCCCATGGCTAACCCCCCCCACACCAAGAGACAGCATGACCTTGTAACTGGAGCACAGACAGTATGATCACAACCTAACACAAATGTAATAGTCGTAAATAGTGATGTACTGTATCACACAAACAAGGATGAGAAGTTCACTCACTCCGCTGGCTCTCTATTAAAAGACTTGAATTCTGGGGTCCGCAGTCCCAGGGTTAAAATCACTGAAGGAAAACCAATGTGGCTGCAGTTTTTTACAGTATGCAAGTTTTGCTACAAAACTATACAAGTGTATTTTATCACCACTACAACACCCTCATCCTTAAAAAAAAAAAAAAAAAAAAAAAAAAAAAAAAAAAAAGGACAGTAGGACCTTACACCGGGACAGAGTTTGCGAAAATAGCAGCGAAACCAATTTCCGGCTGGTCCCAGTGCTAAGTCAGATCAAGCTCTTGCTCGAGGTAAAGATGAAACAGAAGCCTGTCAACAGAAAGCCAATGCGTCCTGTACGGAGATTCAGTTTTTCAGACCAAACGAGGAGCAGGGGAATTGTGGAGATAATTAATAATCCACATAGCCAAGTAGCTGTTTGTCACGGCACGTTAATGACTTGATAGAAACCTATGAACTAAAAAGAAAGACAGGAGCTAAGTTTTTTTTTTTCTTTTTTAAATCGTCACTTAATTTCAAAAATGATCCTGTGCGAAATGATCTAGTCGTGAGTGATGGAAGTATAAAGAACAGAGTCAGCAAAGCCCCTTTTGGATCATTGCTTTATTAATGGTAACGTCAGGAAAATGAAAAATGCTAACATTGTCATATTTAGCTCCTGGGTATAGATGAATGGCTGTTTCAGGACTCCGAGGGCTTTGCTTCCACACTGCAGTGAGCACTAATCCCTCACACCTCTCTTGTTGGATGCTCTGCAGTGTAGGAGTTTACATACCTACAGGTCCCTGGGAAATGCGCTGGCTTTCATGATCTAGTTTGCACCAGTCTAAGAAAATCAAGGGATTGAGCTCCCTTCCCTTCCCCTCACACATTATTTCATGTGTTCGCATACAATAGAAAATAAACCTTTGATGCTTAAAAAAAAAAAAAAAAACAACAACTAACATCCATTAACCCTTTACCAACCTTACACTGCGCACTAGGTTAAGAATTCATTTAGTTACAGCATTGACAAAATTAGCAGCCAGCACACACCACTCTGTCTTTTGGTTTAGGGTTATATAACACATTTCTTTATTCATTTATTTTTTTGCTTCTAGGATTTTAAAACATAGAAATACTAAAATTAAAAAAAAAACTTAAATTCAACTAACAAAGAATTTACGAAACAAAGACGAAACGTTTCCACTTTTAGCTGCTGAATTTATTACATTTGCTTTAGCATTTCTACATTCACTAATAGAGTGTTTTATACAGTAGTGACGGATGAACTATTGAAATGTGCTTAACGTGTACTTTATAGAAAGAAACAACCAAATTAAAAACACATGAGAACATCCTGCCATTTCCGATTTAACAAACTCACAAGTTGCATTCTGGCAATTGCAGCATCTTCTGTGAGAATGATTTAGTTTATATTTGGTGTTAACACATGGCTTACAACAATAAAATGAGCTTCAGCATCACGCCCCTGGGAAGACTACGCTCATTAGAGCACGTGGGGTCGAGACAAGAGACAAATGACAAGCACCCTATTAATGGAAGTTAACGTGACCCAGAAACACACTGTGTTTATTATTACCCACGACAGAAACAAAAAGGCTTTGCACCTCAGGTATTGGATTTAAACACATACTGTATCTTTAGCAAGCAGGGTTTTGCAAAAAAAAAAAAAAAAATAATAATAATTGCATTAGTGTTTGGCACCATCTAAATGCAAGCAGGACTGCTGCAGTAAATGCTTCCCAAGCCAGACTTTTGCCCATGCTGTTCTACAGATCCATGCAATAACTGATCTGTGTCTGAAAGGGAATGTGTGTTGTGGTGCTTTTTAAAAGCATTATTGACAAGCTTGATGCTAGTTAGTTTTATCTACAGGGGCAAACTAAAAAGAACACAGTATTGCTAAGGAATGCTGATACTGTAGAGGCTACTCTGTAGGTTTGTATACAAAAGACAGCGTTGTGTGAAGTTCCTGCACATGGTCACCCTGGACACAGTAACTTTCCCATTCCAGAATAAAAGGCAAGCAAAGGCAGAGTAATGTCTACAGTAGAGTCGTTTCAGGCAATCAAAAGCTATGCAGTAGTAGTAAAAAGAAATGAGATAAAAGGATGAAAAGCTCTGTACAAAATGGGAAGAACCGACAGCTAAAAATGAAATTGTCGTTTCACCTTCAAAGGAACTACAACAGGACATATTTAGAGAAATGAAGTTGTCTATTGTCACCGTTCTTATCCTCCTCCCTCGCCCCTCCCGCTCAGCTGAATCAAATCCTGTCTCAAGTTCATTTCCGGGGAAAAAAAGCAAAGTGAATTTCTGCGGAATATACCCTATGGTACTGTAGTTTTATTAAATGGAGACGAGAAGAGGGGGGGGGGGGGGGGGGCACATAAAGAATGGGTGCACAGGGGGGGGGTCTGCCTCTAAGATATGATAATGGGGTGGGGGGTTGGGGGTCTGCCTCTACTCCCGAACCCAATAGGCTGCTGTGACATGACAAATAGGCTCCGGTCTGACAGCGTCTCCAAGACATATTGTAGTTTATTTTGTCGTTGGGGTTTGCCATCTGTGCCATTGCAATAGAGGCTGTCTTTGCAGGCTGCTCTGAGAGTGGTAGGGGAAGGCGATGGGTCCCTGAATAGTTGCTCAGCCACAGCTAGTCATTAGTCAAATTGCCTAATGAGAGAGAATGCCCCCCCCCCCCCCCCCCCCCCCAAACCTTGACAGGAAGGATTTTGGAGGTGTTGCAGCTTGTGACCTGTGCTATGAGAACAGATGATCACAGACTGCTATTTTCAGATTATTCTATTGACTCCCGCGCCCAGAGCAGTAATGATATGGTGCCATTGACATGAAGGTTTTTTTTTCATGAGGTAATAAGGCACAAGCAGTCAGCTCTATAGCATGTAATCTTGTTCCAAAGCACAAAAGAATAATATAATTACAGCACTCTCTCCCGTCTCTTATTTTTTTATTCATGGTATCATCAAATGTGGCCTTTTTTTTTTTTTTTTGACGAAAGGGTAATTTAAGAAAGAAAGACCATGTCGACATAAATCAATTTTAATCGGCATCATTTACATAAATGACTATCAAATAATTCAATTCCGGAGATACATATATAGATTTTTCCCCTCATCATCTCCAGCTAAAAAGATACATATTTCAAGACTTCCAAGAGGCATGGTTAATGAGCATTTACATGTCATTTTAAAATGTGGAAAGTTTGTTTTGTTTTTGTACTAGAACACAACAGCCTATGCAAATAACGCAGAGTAGAATGCCAAATAAAATCTACAAGCTATTTTTTTAATACAATTTGTTAATAAAAAGCAAGACGTTACAACACAGTTAAATAAAATACATTTTTTTAAATTATGGAATACTAATCACATATAAACTTCAAATGAAAAAGGTCCTATCTCTAATCAGTGAATAGTAACTAAGACATTAACTAAGTTTTTTCATCCATCACTTAAAAGACAAGATATATACTGTAGCAGTACTACTAAAACAGAACCTTGGCAATACATTTAAAGAAAAGTTTTGACATAAAGCTTTTATGTTTTTTCGCAACGGCTTTTTGGTGAAAGCAGTGAATTCAAAGCAGTGAGATTCCAGAAACTCAATGTCAGACATGGAAACTGGAAATAAATCTAAGGGAAAGGACAACTAAACAACCACAAATATATATTATATATATATATATATATATATATATATATATATATATATATATATATATATATATATATATAAAAACAACAACAATATACATCTGGCTTTGAAAGAGTCCCAGAAAAGATTCTAAATAAAGCAGCAGGCGTTTTTCAGTTTGCTGGTGTTATTAAGTTTTCTGTGTTCACGGTACCAGTGAATGTAAGCTGGCACCTCACATGGTGACTAATGAGGTCTGCCAAAGCAGGAACAGAAGGGCTGACAGCCAGTGAGGCCTCCTTGGCAGTCTCCAACCTCGGCTTTTAACTCATTCATCATCCGCTAAACCAATCCACCAATTCCGCACCGCCATTTGTCATTAATTATGCTAATCAGCATACCATTACTCTCCGACGACACCGTTATAAGTTATTAGCTAGTTATGGCTTTTCAAATGCGCGCCGTACTGAGTGTTCAAGCGCTGCGCAGGCCCTCGGACTTCAGGGACAGGACTTCCAATTATCAGAAGTCCACTGTTTATCGCCTCTCTGACAAACCAATTTGGCAATTATATAAGACAAATAAAAATAAATAAATAAATAAATTAATAAATAAATAAATAAATAAAATCAGCCTCCCCCCACAAACTCTTGGTGACTAAAAACAAAGCTTATAAGCGTTATGAAGTCAACTGAGAAAGAAAAAAAATTCTGTTAATTGCATACTCATAACAAAAAGCTCATTAACCATGCAGCCCATGCAAGGAGGGGGGTCCCATTCTCCCGTGTCTCAATCCATTTGTATAAATCATTCTCAACTCTTCTCTCTTCCTCGTTTCGGTTGTGCTTTGATGCTTTGCATTGATTAGCGTGTCGTTTGTCTCTCGCGCTGTATTGTTCCGCTGCTGTATTTTGTTGAAGATGCATGAGCCCAGTCGAGAGGTGTCAGAACTAGCGGGAGTGAGAATGCACTCGTGAAACAGAGTGGCACGGCACACAGGGACTTCGTGCAATAGGCAGGCAGAGCTAGGTCTGTTTGGAAATCCACAATGTCTATTACCCTATGGGGTGAGCTCATATACTGGCTCCAGAAGTAAAAGCCCAGAAGTGATTTTTCAGTAGATTAAAAGATTCTGTGACAAATGAATGGATTTTAATTTCCAGTATTCCACCACCTAGTCATGAAATCTTTATTACTCCACTGGCACAGAACATTCTTACCAAGAGGTTCTATGCATTCATTAAATACTTTGCATTCTCCTACTAAAACACCACTGTGCTATCTTATACTACGGGAACGGTACTGTATTCATTTTCTAGTACTAAAAATGATAGTATTTTATTGCTGTAAACCTTTTATTACTGTGAATCCCAGACAATGGGACTGACAATATAGCTACAGGTATTCATAGAACATATTGCAAATTACACTTAATTGAAAGTTAATTATATTGACTAAACCATACATTGATGAGCAATTGTTAAAATGCAATCCCATTATTTAAATCTGCAACAGCAGGACAGACAGGTTTCATATCAATTGGACAATTGGTCTTTGTTCCAACCCTGTTCTAAACAGTTTAACGGAACCAATTAAACCCTCCAGACCCTGGAGGAGGTGAATGATCTCATTTTACCCGTTAGAAGTGGAGAGGAACGGCCCGCCAGGACAGTGTCTGGACATCCCTACTCTAAAGTGTGACGAGAGTGCGGCTGTACTGCAGTTGGGATGTTTCCCTCCAGCGAGGGATAATGCTCTCATTGCATAGCGGTTTGAGTCACTCCAGGCTTTCCTATAAGCTGAAAACACTGCCTCGGCTAACATTGACAAGCACCACCTATTAAGCTCACAGTGAAACAAAAGCAGGCGTTCATGATTACACTGCTAGGCATGTTGCCCCCAAAAGCCCTCTTACAAAATGACTTCCATTTAGAGCTTCTTGTCATTGTATTTATTAGGAGCTCATTAATAGCAAACTTAACAAGTGAATGGACCCATTAAAACGATCTTTAAGGAATATTTGAGCATAAATCTCTTTAAACTATATTTAACGACTTCTGAAACACACACAATTCCAATTAGATATTAAGATGATGATTTTTTTATTTCCCTCTCCCTCTCTCTCTCTCTCTTGGATAAAATGATAAAATTCTGTCAGGGATCATCTACAGAGTGAGTCCTGTCTTGTTGCTGATAAAAAATGAAGCAAGAAAATTATCCCTAAGTAATTGGCCAATTAAATACAGTATTAAGAAATCTGTTATTCGCCAGCGCACAAAACTGCACATTTTAACCACACAAGGGCTCCTGTTATTTATTTATTTAGATGTTATCTATACATATAGCTTACTGAATACCTCATGCAAATACATTTAAAATGCTTGTTAGACTGTTACACTAGTGCAACATTAATTAAAACATGGCAAACTAACCAAACTACTTACTAACATGAGTATTATTCCAGAACCCCCCCCCCCACAATAATTAATTTTTACTTAAATCATAACGTCTTGAATAAAGAGAGAGAACATCACTCCAAATAGCTGTTCAATGAATGGGATGTTTCTCTTTATAAAATAAAAACACAGTTTGGAGTAATGAAGGGTGCTCTAGAGTAACTATAACACCCCTTAGAACAACTGTGCATTTAAAAAAAAAAAAAGTTGGCTTCTTAAAACAAACCTCTCTCTTTGTATTGCTGTGCAACAGGACACCACACATTGGGGGAATGAATAAATACATAAATAAATAAAGCAGCATTAGGACACACTTTCTAATACAGCAAAAATGTGCACGACACAGTGGTCGGACAATGACACTGGAAACCCTTGGGATACGTGTAGCATACATCGCTCCTGACGTGTTCTAGAATCGATCAAAACTGCTGTAAAATAATTCCATGTTAGTCAATCACAATATGGTGTGTGGAGGAGGAAAAAAAAAAAAAAAAAAAAAAAAGTAATTTTGCATAATCACTGCACACCATCTGGAACAATTAACCGAATTCTACAGAACTACGCGGATCAGTCATATCGGCTTATTAAGAGACCCGGAATTATACAAGCAATAAATCCTTGAAAAAACCAAGCATACCCTTGCCTGTCATCACTATTTTAACTTCAAAATACTGAAGAACACCCGATAAGCTTGAAAAGAGGAGATTAATATATGCAAATTACAATCGAGCATTTAAAAGCCCCCAACAACTGTCTCCATCTTTCTGTCCCTTATTGCTGACTTTATGTTTTATTCATACACCAACTCACCTGTCAGTTCATAAGCTCTAATATTATGGGGGTATTATTAAACAGCATAAAGCCGTGCTTTAATTGGAAAGCTTCATTGCATTTTCCAATTATTTGGAGTTTTAATAAGGACTCCAATATCGGTTCTGGGGAATCAAAAATCATTGTCATCTAAACTGCCATGAAATTTTACAAAAATGAAGTTCATTTCGAGGTGTGTTTTTTTTTTTTTTTTTTTTAAACTGCTTGCCTCTTCTGTTAATCGCTCCCCCTTTATTTTTGGAATTCAACTGAATATTAGGTTGAATGAGAATGTCAGTCTTCACTTTGGAGATGCAAAAGACAATATCTTACAAAACATTAACTCATTACTGCCATTTTTTTTATTGCGTTGTTTTTTGGTGTGTGTGTGTGTGTGTGTGTGTGTGTGTGTGTGTATGTTCATGTTTTACACAGTTAAACTATATACTTTACTTAACAGGTGCACGCATTGCAATACATCAAAGAATTGAAATGTTCCAGTTCCACATAAAGTTGTCACCTCAATCTGAAAGAATGCTCTGGTTATAAATCACAGAGGCTACACGGTACCTCTGACCTGTGTTACCGATTCCCCCAACCCAATTAGCAAGATGAAATGCAAATACTCTACACTGGAACGCTATGGAAGGGAGAGGAAACTCATGCAACAGACTCTGTCCAACGTGATTTTTTTTCTACTACTGGGATTAACTATTTAGTAGGGATCACTCCAAGAACTACAATTAAGTTATTTCCCGGGGTGGAAAAGCATGTCAGGGCGTGATCAAGTTAATTCAACACAACGGGCGAATACTAAGCAGCATTTATTTTTATTGAAGGCACAGCACAGAAAAATGTATTCCTCGAGTCAAAATAAATATTGTTCTTAACACCCTCCTCCTCCCTTAAAAAAAAGAGCCCTGGCATCCCTTTTCATAAGAGCCGTGTGTCTTTTCATCTGTATTTTGTACTATGCATATTAAACGAAGAAGCTGTCAGATATATCTTGGTTCCTGTTTGGTTTCTTTGGTATCTTGGTTTCCATCCAGGTCTCCCAGTTCCACACATCAGCGCGAATGTCAAGCATGACTTTGAAGACTGATCTAGCTGTGCCCGTTTCAAACTTCAATCTACCCACCACGAAACACGGCCCCCAGTGGCTACTCTGATTCTCATTCAATATCTGCATGTAAATACTGTACTGCCAGATACGTTTTTAGATGCCCGTTCTTAACCTGACTTGTATAATTGCAACGAAATGATGAGCCAAGAAAACTGATTTTTATTTATTTTTTTTAAAGCAACAGGTATTTTCAGCTTGTGCAATTTCACTTGCTTTACTTATCTCTCAAAAAACAAACAAACACAAGGATTGCTTCACATCAAAAGCAGCTGTTGAAGCGGGATTCGTAGTTGTATGCCACACACAAAAACGCTGCCTGCCTGGTACTCTTTTTTTTTTTTTTTTTTGGGGGGGGGGGGGGGGGGGGGGGTTATTTTATTCCGGCAATGCTAACTCTCCTCCCAAATGCACAGCTGATCACATGTCTCGGCTCATCTTCCCTAGAGAACTCCTACAAGGTGACAGCTTGTGAAATTCCTGTCTTTGACAACACAGGTAATTGGTGCGACAGTTTAAATGTAATTATAAAACACACAGTTATTGCTATTTTTTTTAGATTGCTTAAACGATATAAAGTTTTAAGTGCTGCACATTTAGAAACTACACAATCTTCTTAGATGCGCGAGGTCACATTTTTCAGGGAGTTAATTGCTGCCGCTGTACACCTTGCCAATAAACTATTGATAGAAAACCTATTTAATAAATAATTTCGTCCATTAAGTGCTACCATGTGACAAGTACAAAAGAGCTATTAAAAATCAAAAAAGCAAAACAATAAAACCTTAATTTCTGTGATGTTCCAATAAAGGAATATGCGGTGTGTGGGGAGTTTGTCGTTCTGACAGAAATCGCAGTACGAGCTCATTCCAAACTGCACGGTTTATGAAGGGTGAAGTACTTAAAGTGTAATCCGTCAAACAAAAACATCACATCCAGTGAGACTTCGTACTGGGCCACGTTTTCAAAGCCTGAACTCCAGTCTTTAATTAACTCCTACTTTTGGAAACATCTGTTAATTTAACAAAACTAGAATAGCGAACAACAACTAAGTTATATATTTTAAGGCCACTTTGGCGGTCTGTTTAGGATAACTATGACGACGACCTAGCTGCAAAATATGGCTAATCTGTGGAAGACTGAATTCTGCGGGAGAATGCAGATTTTCCGAGGGATTCCACTATCCACAGATTTGGGCTGTCTCTACTGATAACACTAGTGTTTCAGTATACAACATTACACTGGAGCTACCAAGAAACTCTCAGCATCAGAGTCAGGCTGTTGACAGCTGTGCAGCCTAGCTCTGGAGATCCATCAATACACCTGGGGGAGTGAAACTCCTTTCCTATTTACTTGGGTGCTCACCAGACCACCAACTTTTAAAACCTGGAAGTCTCCTTCTGTTAGCGTGCAACAGACTGGATTTTCATTTACTGACAGCACCGCAAATGACAAGGTATCTATCTGATCGCCAGACCAGTCTGGTGATGCGTTTTGTTAACTGTCTGCCACAGCCCAGCTCACTCGTGCACAATCCTTTAAAAAACAAACAAATAAATAAACAAATAAATCCATCAGAAATAAGGCTTTAAACGTCACTTCTGAACAATCGATAAACATCCGCTTATCAGGGTTCCCTGTGTTGTGCTTAATGATGGCAATTTGCATATTTTCATCTCCTTCAATTATTCTGGCCCTGATAAGGCATCTCAGAAGCGTTGTCTGTGTACCGAGCAGAGCGGAGGCATATTAATAAGTTTCAAAAAGCTGAAAACATTTCTATATATCGCTTCATCGCTTGTGAAAAGGACAAGTCAGTGCTGCTGGTGCTGAAAGAGTACGGTTCAGAACGCACACTCTCTCCAGAGGCACTGCCAAATCAATAACAGCAACAGTTTTTTTTTTTTTTTAATATTTCGGTAATAAATGTCACACAGCCCGTGTTCAACATCTGCAGATGCCATAGGTAAAGCACACAAGATGATTTTATTTTTGACATGTTCTTTTCTGCCCTCCTTACGCAGGCTTTTTTGTTTTGTAAGCGACGGAAGGTTTAAATAGAGAAAGCAGGCAATTCATCAATCAGGAAAGGGCTGCCTGCACAGTCCTGACAACACACACATGGTTTTATATAGCGGAAGCCTGGCCACCTGTCAACAACACCTTTACACTGGTACAGGATACACAGAACACCTTACAATTAACACACACCTCACCATCTGCTTCAACCGTTTGTTTTATTTTTTTTTTTTTTTTTTTTTTTGGTACTTTTTAGGGAGGGGTTTACCATCATTATACTACAATAAAGACAAACATGGTCTTGATTCTGAACAGACACCTGTCAAGAATGGCTGGAGGGTAGCAAGGTGATCCTTTATAACAACTCGCAATGTACCTGGTCTGAAACTTGAAGCTGGCTTTCAGGATTTGAGGAGGCAAAAGCCCAGAGCCTTACAGATAAAGACCCCTCAGAAGCTGAGCCAATCGAAAGAGAGATAGCAGGTATTCACTCTGACAGGGGTGGTCAGTACCCCAAAACTGAGCAACAGCAACGTTGCTTTCAGCGAGAGCATCGTGACTGGTGGCACAACACAGAGCTGAGCAGCTTTCAAGACACCCCCCTTCACTTGAATATACATCTTGAATATAAACCGACTGTGCATACAATAGATGAAAATGGAAATGGTAAGCCATATTAAAAGCTTGTATATTTTTTCAATAGATAACCTTGGTTGGTGCAGAATTACTGTATGTTTACAATCTTGCTGCTAGATTTGAGCTTTTCTTCAATCTAGTTCCGGATCGAATAGCATGTGAAACAGAGCAAGGTGTGCAGAGAGTTCAGTATTCAGGTTCAGTGCTTTTCTTTCATCTTTTTGAGAGGAAAAGAGGAGAAAAAAAAAAAAAAAAAAAAAAAACGTGGCTCCAATCACCACAGGGTGTCTCTGTGCACCCAAATAAGAAGGTCCTGCTGCAGCAAGATTCAAACAGCACAGGGCAATCTGAAACAGTTTCTATATACGTCTTTGTCCAATACTCAACTTAATGCGATACTAACAACTAAAAAACAGAAAGGGAAAATGGGTTTGGGAACGTTTTAAAATGCTCAATGATGTTTGTTATTTCCTGTCCCATGTTTTTTTTTTATTTAAAGTTTTACCTAGAGTATTCGAAGGACAGTAGCATCAGCTGCACGCTACATAGCTCTGACTGGCAAAACCAGCACAACCAGTCCAACACACAGAGATTACTGAACAGCTGATTTGTTCAGCCCTTGAGTGTCTCACTGACACGGAAGAGGATATGAGATCTTCCTGCAGATCCAAGTTAATTATGCACGGCATCCACTGTTCTTGAAACTGTAACGGACATGTAGCACTAGATCGACTGGTTGGGTTCCTATCCAGCTTGAGTATACATTTCTCACACTTGCTGAGACTTGCTGGCTCATGTTTTGCGCAACGCAAGGTCATTATTTCACTACCAGTAATTACAGAGTTATCCTGGTTATGAAATGGATGTAACTTTGGAGCTCAAGATCAGAGGTCTGATATCTGCGACACGCCAGTTAAATTGGATTGAGAGTGTTTGTCAGGTCAGTGAAAAGAAACTATGTAAAGCACACCATGATCTGTGTTTAAGAAGGGCAGTGAAAAGGTAATATATGGTACTGTACTACAACTGCATGAGCGTTAATCTTCAAAATTGAATTCAGCTCTTGGCATTTAAGCTTATTCTTTCTTAAGCACTTACCAGATATGGCATACAGGTTTGAGCTTTGGTGTTCGCAGTCAGGTCTGGAGTTGTTTCTATTACCACGGAAACTGGCAGGGAGGGTCATGGATATGTGCCTGCAAGAAAGAAAAAAAAAAAAAACAAGAAATCTAACGATTAAAAGATTTAAAGCAGTGGCGTCCCTGTTTAGAACTCGTGACGAGGTTGCGGGATAAGGGAATTGACCCCTCCGAGCAATAATAAAAACCCTAACCATAACTCCAAAAAGCATGTTGACAGAAGACTGTGTAAAGGAAGGCTTATCCATTCCCCAGCTGCGATTACAACAGTAGAACCCAGGTGGCAAATACCATTCCAGTGCATTTACAACACGATGCTATCCAAATCCAACTGAATGTAAAGAAAAAAACACACACACACACACACGGAAAAAGGATAAGCAATTTCAGTCATAATATTTAGATTTCTTTTTGTCGCTCATCCATAATTCTTGTAGATTGTAGAAGCAGCAGAGGATAAATGCAAATCTGGAACTAGAAGGAGTTGCTTTAGTTAATAAACAAACAATAAATAAATAAAAAAAAAAAATTAATTGAATACTTTAGCACAGAAAATAAGACAAACAGAAAACAACTGCTAACAGAAAGGTGTTGTTTTTTTTTTTTCGTTTTGATGCTAAGCGGTATCATTGTAAATCTTTTAATGGTTTTATACAACACACACACACACACCAGAGACAGGATAGGGCATCCTGGAAGTGATGGTTGAAACCCAGATTTATTTTCTTTGATGGGGCTGACTTATTCCTGTTCATTTACATCTACATTCAGAGGTGTTAAATCCAGGCAAGTTGTGCATTTTTAAAAGGTTGGCATCAATCTCCTGGAACCGTTTGCCACATTTAATGAAGACTTCCCTTCTATCGCAAAGGTTGATTCCAACATAAAAACACAGAACACTGCTTTGAAAGAGAGACAGGCATTTCACAAACGATACAAACAAAAAGGGGACACTGCCAATGTGCTCTTTCAGCAAAACAGGTAAAAGAAAAAAAATTCTGCATTCTTAGCAATACTGTCGCAAAGATAAATCTAAGATACGTTCTAAATATTTATAGTATTCTGTAAAAAAAAAAAAACAATTGCGTTTTATGTCATCCACTTTCCAACAATGCATTGTTACCCCAAGTTTCAGCATTTCAGCAAATTCTGCCATTTAACCAGCAAGCCGTATGCATTACGCTGCTTTTTCCAAGATCTAAGGATCTTGTGTTTTATACAGTAAAGGCTATTCTTTTTCACTGCTATAGATAGCTTACTGAAGCTCTGAAACACAACTCGCAAGAACTAAAAGCAGGAGTCTGTCTTCCTGTAGTAAAGAAGTACAGAATTAAAGAGTTATCTGCAGATAATTTGATAGGGTAACTAATATTGATTGAAATGGGGGTCTAAAAGCATGTTAAATATGCTGCTAAGGCAGTGTGATCTGATGGGGATCACCTCGGAGGGCAGTAGATCCGATTCACATGCATGGAAAAACCCAAATGAAAATCAGGTCCAGACCAGATCTGTTCCAAACTGAAAACCTGCAAAACCGAGCAAGACCCAAACAAACAGTCCGCACACAAGCACAGCAGGTTGTTTGGGCCTTTTCACAGACGGCCGTCATATCAGTGAAGAGGAAAAGAAAAAAAAAAAAAAACTGCCAGAACGTGAAATTAAAAAGCCACGCTTCCCACCCCCAACAAATTTACTGGGACCAAATCCCGAGGTTCCTAAACACATATCTTTTAAGTGAGCACACCAGGGCAGCATATGGCAAATCAATTACAGGTCTAATTCTTAAAACAAAAACATGGCAAGTGTATTGCTGCATAATCAACAGCACCGCTTTTTATTCAGATTATGTCGGCCACTAGAGTTCTGAATACAATTAATCATCATTCCAAGCAACGAGAAGCCATATTGACACTTATTTCTAATTTGAATATTTAATTACAGTGTAGTTCCTCATTAAATTACCACGAAACTGGGAGCGCAGCCTGGAAGATTTAAACAATTACAGGTTTTAACCCGTTAAGCGGCGGCAGTCCTCTGGGAGTTTAGATTACATACCGGGGGAGGCTGATATCAGATGGATTAGCTGCTGTGCATCACTGCGGTATAATGAGCAGCCTCTTCAGCAAAACAAAATAAAACATCTCGCCACGCCACCTGCTCAAATGTTTCAGAAAACACCAAATCCTGAATTAAAAAACTGAGTATTCCATAAGCAGACGTGCTACTCCAAAGCGCAGCCGTACTCAGATATTATCCGACACTCTGAAGTACAGGGAGCGCCACTCTGAGTATAGATCCGTTTTATTCCACGGCAAAGCACTACACAGACACGGATACTGTGGAATCAAGTGAGCTTACTTTAAATTGCAGTTTTGCAACTCTGAAAGCTAGGACGAATGCCAAATTTACTTCCAGACAAAACAGAAAAGTTTTCATTATATTCTTATTTGGTTCAGATCTACAATATGGGCCACCTGCATACAAAGTCACAGCATAGTGCTTTTAATAACAACAACAAAAAAATAATGAAGTGGCACTAAAGGAAATCTAAAACCTGCTGTATATTTAATACGTCTATCATGCTCTATGTAGAGTGAGAACTGCCAAGTGTGATCAGGGTCTTCTGAAGCACAGCACCCTCTGGCAAACACAAGACGTCTTTAAATTACTGTAATGCTAAAGACGGGCAGCTTAGTCCCTCAATGTCTCTCTATCGTTAAATGAAGTCTGTGACTCAAATTATTAGTCACCTTTTAAATTTTAGTGAGACAGATTCATACTTTCACAGCACTGGAAACAATTAAGTGTATACTGTGAAGACTTGGAAAGATCTATGCAACTGGCTGATACAATACTGGAAAGCATGGCTCATCATGCACAACACACAGACATGCCTTTACCAGGCAAGCCACTCGGAAACCTGGACTTCCTTTTCAATATGTTTTATCAAACAAACAATCTAACACTGTGTTTATGAAGTTTAGGAAATCTGCTCTACTTGTAGGTGGAATAAAAGTTCTAGAATAAAACTACACTTTTATTCAAGGAAACACATTCGATTTGGGAAACCTTGTATCCGTATTGCTTAAAGGACTTACAAGCAGTTGCTTAACCACAAGGAAAAAGAAAAAAAAATGGTTTAGGAGGACACATCTTTAAATAAAGAACAATTACAATGTCATTAAAAAGTACAAACCTCCTGCAGACAAAAGTACGAACCGAAGCAATGTTTTGACACACTTCCCCAAATCTTGCCGTGCTTTGTAACACGATGACTTGCAGCACAAAGACAGGACAGAATCAGGCGCCTAATGGGAGCTTATTTGCATTCCTCACGCAAGCAGAGGTGCTGCTGAGCTAAGTATTGTATCAGACATTACAGTTCGACAAGAACTCTCAGCAGGGCGATATAGTAATTATTAGTGCACCCCCGCACACACCCCAAAAAAATCTGTCTTTGTAAGAAAACAAAGGCACCAGTGGTGAATCTCCATCAGATACTGTACATGTGCCAACTGCATAACTGCACTGGCCATCAAAAGAACAGAATTGCAACATCATTGCACAATTGAGACTTATTTTTAGGACCATACCCTCAAAAGCTGAGCTGCTAATTGCATCGACAGAGGCTCAGAGGGGCTGATCTGCACCAGTGAATGCCCTTCACTCCCAGCTAAATGCAGAATATCCTAAATACCTAAGCAATTACAGGGATGAAGTCTCAGTGCCTCAGTGCCTCGTGTTACATAGCAGTTTAAGCCACTCCACGTTTTGCTCAGCACTGCAAGCTTAATTAATCCCGCTCATACCCGCTTCAGCAGTCACAAGTTCAAGTGTATTGAATTAAGCTGACAGAAAAGCCTGGAACAGCAAATGCAGCTCTGAAGCAGGGGTCAGATTAACGGCACTTTAGTACTAGAGTATTAGCTTATTCTTTTACGCCAATGATTAAATACTCAGTAACTGCTAAATATAAAAAAATAGCCCAGCTGTAACTGTACACTGTACCTCAAAATGGTCTTTCCCTACACTCCCAGTGAACTTGTGCTGCAGTCTACAGCAATGGTTTTTAGCGCTAACTCTCTAGTGTACCCCAGTACTTGAACTGTTTAAAGTATGGTTTAAAGTCTCAGAGGCTGCCATGTGTGCACTAGAAACCAGTGCATGACAGAGAGAGGTAATGCTTGGTTGACAAAAAAAAACTGGACTCTTGGGTTTACCTGAATCACTGACTTACAGAAAAGGGGACTTCTGGCTCTCCGATTCAAGTTAATTTACTGTAGAATTACCTGAAGAGAGACACGTGCAAACCTCCCAGCGATGCTGAAATAAAACCAGTTTTTATTTGGTTTCATTTGGTTTCATTGTTGCGATGCAAGTTAAAAAAAAAAAAAGTAGCCTTGTGCAAACAGCAGAGAGCTTGTTCCACTTTACTGCAGTATGAAACAAGAGCAATTATTAATCTGCTTGCCCCACCACCACCACCACCCCCCCCCACCAACCCCCAACTTTGTGTGCTGTGAATAGGACCCTTTATGATGTTTTGTCCTGTTTTTTTGCAGGATAACAGGACTTGGAATCCCAACAAAAGTGATTTGCAGAGATTTCACATACAACTCAAGTTAAATGTAAAATAAAAAGTGTGCATGTATTGTACATCTAGATGTAACATCACCCCTTAGTGCAAGTCATGCATTTGAAGTCCTGTGATCTCAGCAGGCTTCACAGGGAAAGCACAGCTCGGGGGGACACTTTGTTTCTCCAGTTCCTTGCTAACTTGAAAGCTGGCATCAAAGCTGTACAGGAGGGGTGCGGGAGGGGTGTAGGGGGGATACTGTTCACGTGGTTTCTTTGCATCTCCCTTTTAAAACCAAACCGCGCTGTGTGTTTATCCAGCTTCACAAGCTGAAACACTGCACCACCTCCGCACAAAACACGACTGCATGCTGCTATCCTAAACTGTACCGAGCTCTGCTGTATCACAGCTCTCCAAATGGGTTCCTTAACCCTGCAATTACACAGGAGTAGATCTCTGGAACCGCTAATTATGGCCAAACTGCTTTTACCAGAGATTGAAGCACATGGCAAACACAGCCCTGATAAAATGGGCATTCTTTTATCATACTGATGAGAACTCAATACTCTTCAAACATAACCTTTTACCACAAAGAGCTGCGTTCAAACTTTCACTTATTTTATGCAAAACTACATTTTGTTGTGCCGATTGCAAAATCTTGTGACATGAAATAGCATTCAGGAATTAAGTCAAACTAGCTGCATGGCTTTTTATTATTGATTAAGTGAAAGATACAATAAACATTACTAATGCAAACTTTGTTATCTCATGGCTTGGCTGCAATTATTGGTGTTTGGAAAGTCTGAATGCTATGAAAAAAAAAATAGCAACCACTTATAAACCATTATTATCAGATCTGTGCTTAATTCAGCCTGTAATTTATTTCAGAAGGGAACCGTTTTTATTCTTAACATTGACACCATGCCCAGTTTTTTTTTTTTTTCCTTAAAAAGGAATCCAATTGTTTATGTAGAATTTGCACAGCACTTTCTTTTAATGCATTATGTATTTGTTTAATTTGGCTGGAGTACAAAGCGATCTCCTCTCCCCCTGCAGCCTGTGTAAACTGTACAGTAAGTGGCTATAAACTATAATCTATCCAAACGCTTCCTTTTTTGTCCCGCTGCAATTCACCATGCTGCTTGAAGGCTTGGGCTGCTAACGCAGGTTCACCTTTTCACTCAGTCAACGGCCTGACTGCCACTCTCAGGGAGTGCCGCCAACAGCAGGAATATAGCCTTTATGAACATTTGTTCCAAACAGTGATTCTAAAGACCAGTCACAGGTTGCGCTACACTTCAATACACTGAACTCCTATGGGTTTTCACCATTTCCCTCTTATCGTATTATTATTACCCTGCTAAGGGAGTTGCTGTTAATGCTGCTTTCCCTGAAGTGTCCTTTAGGTATCTTAGTATACAATTATATAAGTTACTGATAACTAAAATATGTTAGCTATCGTAGTGTACAAACACCTTTACATTAGTATTTATTATTTCAGACAGGACAGAGAAGAGAAACAGATGACATAAGTATGTAATCGCAGTATTTTTTCTTTGTTTGGTTTTGAACATTTGCATAGCTTTGCATTCAGGTCAGAAGGCCTGCATTTGTTGATCTAGATATGTATAGGCGCAAAAAGCAATTCAATTCAAAAATGCTAACCTGGGCAGGTTAGGTGCTGGAGCCGGTGCTGAAGTTGGTATCTGAGAAGTCGGGGTTTGAAACTCAAGGGGTTCCTGCGTCCTGGGTACCCGTCCCATTCGATACCATATAGCCATGCTGTTCAACTCGCTACGAAACAGAAAATACAATAAAACAAAAAAAGGTGTTATGTATATCAAAATCGCTTTTTCTTTTAGGAGAGAGGGAGGTGGAAACCAAAAGCACATTCAATACAGTGCTAGACATTTACCCTATAAAGGTGTACTGTGGGGGAGCTTGTTTGGATCTCCCAAGGATTCGGATATCGCAGATAGCTGCTTCAGTGGAGTCCCGAGGAATGAACTTTATACAGAGCCTCCTCTTCCTGAATGCTGGTTCCTCTAGAGAAGAGGAGGAGGAGAAAACGAAACCGTTTACACACAGACCCAAGAGCTGCAGGGGGGGGCGGGGGGTTTGCTAGGTTAATGTTAACGCTGGTACACCTTCCAGTCTAGATTTTGAGAACTCTATTGAGACCATAGGGGTGCTTAAACTCTACCAGGACCAAGCTGAGACTACTAAAAAAGAAAATGACAAAAGCGGAGAGAAAAAATCCAGGAATGCCTTAGTTAAGATAACTCTGAAATGCCATATCCCTTTCGGTCATCACCGTGTGCACAATTGTACCATGTTAGGTTTCCTATCTATGTATCTGTTGTACAATGCATATATGTTTGTTTGTTTTTTTTTATTGTTTTTTTTAATTTTTTTTCAAAGTTATGGCAAGGCAGCTTCTCGAACTCCACAGAGATCACACAAACCGTTTTTTTTTTTAAATTTCAAGAAATTTTATTAAAATTGTGACCGAAAGGGATATGCATACCAAGAATACTCCTAGCTGCGGATCAATAAAAAAAATGTTCAGGCAGCAAACAGAAAATCAATAGCAACCCATGAGGATTAACCAACATATCTGCATTTACATGGAAGTGAACCTTATCTTAAGAGATATCTACAGGCAAAGGCCCTATGTATTTTACACCTTATGTACATGTATTAAACTTTAAGATAGACAGATACCTATAAAATGCACGGTAAAATACATACTTTTACTACCAGTACTAAAGCATTTGTGGATCTGTCTCATCAATATTAGATTACCAACAAAATAAATCACAACATCCCCATACAAAATTCATCCTTCATGCTCATATAAGCAACGACTCACAGCTCCCTTACAACGCTCTTGGGATGAGCTGTTTATTTGCTCCCCAAAGATTCTCATAAATTACGAGGGGCTTCACCATAAAATATTCAGAAACTCAAGTTAAGACATCTTCTGGGAGTAAGCAGCAAGCAAGCAAGCAATCCCTGCAGGTAATCATCAACATGAAAAGCATTAAAAAGTAAACGTCAGTTTGCAGGAAAAATGTTTGCTTACGCGTATCCACGGTCTCCTGCATAGGAATGAAGCCCACTGGCAAGGTGTCCTTTATGTCAATCAGCTTCATGTCGACAAGCACATTACCTAAATGGCTCTTTATGAAAGGAAAGAAAAACAACAAATACATTACAATATTCAAATCTGCAATGCAATTTACGACTTTCTTCCACTACAATTCCCATTAGACTTTTTTTTTTATTTTTATTTTTTTTAAACTCCTGTACTGTGCGTTTTCACTATGGGGTAGCAGAAAATGGCATGCATTGCATGAAAAAATGGCCAGCATTCAAAACAGTATATTAAACCTTTTTTTTTTTTTTTTTTTTTTTTTTACCTCCTATAAGCTTTATTTACATTCTCACTGCCCAACAAATATTGCGCTGAGAATATTTAGTTTTTGTCATTAATTCAGGATACACAAAAATGTTAAATAACACGCAGAGGTCTTCGAAATTCCAAATTCATGTGCAAGCTCAAAAGATCTTCAATTGAAGAAAAGGCAGTGAAAGCATGGCTTTAACAAGAGGTAACAAAATATAGATATTTACAGTAAATACTTGTTTAGCATTACTTATTAGGAAATCCATTAAAAAAAATTATCATTTTGGGTGTTCAAGGATTTAACCTGGGTGATGTAAAAGTTGATGTCCCAGGCAATCTTCTGTAACTTAACTCCTATAAAAATTATAAAAAACGGCAGAGATACATTTATTAGTATATTATATCAGTGTGCTGGCCTGCTGCTTTGGGTGGGGTTATCTTCCAAAGCCTCCACACAGTTTAATATTTGAAAACCTACAGTACACTTAATCCATGCGTACATGTTTTACAGAACATGTGTGATGTTATATTCAGCACCTAAACCAAAAACACTGTAGTATTTCCATGCCATCTTGCAAACCGTGGACTCATTAATGTGCATGCTGAGGCAATGCGATTACCATTTTAAACATTTGTATGCATAGTTTTTAGGCAGGCACAATACAGATGAAGAGTATTACCATGCATGGAAACAAGAAAGATTTCCCTCCCCCCTATCAAACACCTGACAAATGCCCATCTACATCCAACCTACAGCATGACAAATCACAAACTGTTTTTCTTCCAACTACATAATTCAATGGCTAATTCTACAGAATCTGTTTTTGTCATAGATCATTACAGCCGTAGAAATATTGACTGGCAGACAAATAGATTTTGTTGATGGTACTGTCATGTTTTATTTCTATCAAACTCCTTAAACTAGTATGGACACTCATTTTCGAATGATACATGGACACTGGAGAACAGTAATTGCCTGACACATATTAAAACCCTACTGCAAAGAAGCAGCTCTTTCAACACGCACACTTTTTAAAAACGCAGAAGACCTAAACCACTGCATTCTGCTTAAAAATAGTTTATTAAACTGAATTACTGCACATGCTGCATATTTTACAACACGCCTCCAATATGTGTAATACTGTGCATGTCATTTCATCGCTAGGATGGCTGATGACAGATCATTTGCAGCAATGAAGTTAAATAAATTCAACAATACCACTTGACTGCCTTAACCATTTTTAAATGTATTTTTATCAAAGTTATTTATTTATTTATTTTTTTTAATTTTTTGCAGCACAGGGTTATTTGAATTGCAAATAAGCCAATTCAGTACTGATCCTATATACCTGCTTAGCTTAAAAACAAACTATGACAAAGGGCTTGTGCTGATCAAATAGGGGTGGCTTGAATTCACATTTATCTACTCCCGAACTAGACCCAACATAGTGACTGCTATAAAGTACAAATACAGAGATAAGCTCCAAATCAAAGACAAAACCGTCCCTGGAATGCAGTGGGGTAAGCATACTCCTGACGAACTTAATTCGAACCCACTGTGTGTGTGTGTGTGTGTGTGTGTGTGTGTGTGTGTGTGTGAAGTTATACCAAGCCTCAGTTTCACAAACCACTTCCAGATGACAGTCTGCTAAACCCTGTTTAATTCTACAGAAGAAAATAATCTTAAAATAGAAAAAGTTGTAAAACGTTTACACTAGCCGAGCTAATTTATGAAAAACAAACACCGTTCTCTCCTGAAGTTCTGTCAAACAGGTAGAAAGATGACATCGAAGATATTTGTTTAGTCAGTTAGCAGTCTGAAGAGAAGTGCTTTGTGAAACTGGGTCTTTTTTCGTTACTTCCAGTGGTTTAAAGCTGAACAAAAAAGGCCAGGTACAGCAGCAAGACATGAACCACCATGAGTTTAACTGAGAGTTGAAACTTGAATCTTCAAGCTCCCTAGTTTGTGCCTCAGTCAGGACGAGTGTCTTTTACAGGTTTACAGTTTGTGACGACACACTGAAATGGTACAGTAACAGGCAGGTAACTTACATTTTCTTTGGAGAATGCTCTTGTGAAACACAGATACCGCGTGACCTTGGATTTGAACAGGCCATCCTTCCAGAGGTCGGCATCTAAACCATCTGTTGTTTGTGAAACCTGTGAAAACAAGATAAAAAGTTAATGTTTGTACGCCACGCTTCACTTGCAGGCCTTCCTTAATTAACGCTTGCCCGTACTCTCACGGCATCTCATTAGTTCACTGCACCAGACACAGTGGAACTGAAACGCCAAAAATCCTACTAAAAATAACCTCTCCCGGGAACAGGGTGATTAAAGACAGCCTGATAGAAATCTGCTCCAACCAGGAAAACTAAACTTTTGCAATTGCTTTTTTTTTTTTAAAAGGGAGGATGATAGGGGTGCTGTTGGGGAAAAAAGTCAGCAAATTAAGTCATTTATTATCACTTGCTCATCAAGGATTACACTGGCTGGGCCAGCTCCGACGATGTGTGAAATTTAACATGCAATGCGTGCATATCTGAGGATATGCATCAAAAACTGACACGGCGCTGAGCTACCCTCGCGAGTTTGACGAAGTTGTTAATGCAGCATATGCCCTGCAATCCTGCAAAAGCAGCCCTTTTTACTGTTCTGACTCTGCAAGCACTAAAAAAAGAAGCAAGACTATTACAACACACGGTATTCAATGATGCACAGTGCGTATGTGTAAATAAATAAATAGACAGTGAGAATTATTTCATTAATCTCTCTTTTGTAGAGATAGCCAGATTTGCCAGCTTAATGTGCACTACTGTACATGAATATAGTAAATGGCTACTTCTTGTTTACAGTAAACAAGTAGCTGCAAAACACTGAACTCTATCAGGATTTGTTGCTAGGACATGCATGGGCATGACTTGTCTATTGTTCATGCCAGTTAATACATAACTGGCACGAACAATAGACAGATTATGGAAACGCAGGAGCCACACAAGTCAAAACAAAGTTTGTGTCTATGCAGCCAAGTTGCAGCTTGTAATGGCGGTAGATTGCTAATTCAGAGTGCAACCTGTCTGGGCATCGTGATGGGTTCAGTTCAAATGCTGTTCAAATATGTAACGCATCAGATCAAATCTTTTCTCTTTGCATGTGCAATACAGCCAATATTTTCGGTTTTACCAGGAAATCAAGCATCCCTGAGATCTTCAAAGTGATTCTAAGGGTGTCCTAGTAATAATCAAAGGGGGGCACTGTAGATAAAGCATCTTCACATTCAGTGCCATACTATTACCTGATCGCAAGAGATTAATTTATTTATTTTAACTGCTTTGTTATTATTTTTTAAAGTGATGAGAAATCTCGATCTCATTAATTCTAGCTCAAAATCCCGCAAACATGTGATTAAGAAGGGAAGAGACATTTTAATTAGGCCTTCGCTGACTTGTGGAAAGAGACACAGCCTTTGACGCCTACATATATTACTTTGTTGACAATTATGATGAATGACCCTGAAGGGTCACGTTGTCCCCTGAGTGGTTAAAGGGAGCGCATTAGAATAGGATGCAAACCGCAATGAGAAAGGAGACAAGGCTGCTCAAACAGTGGGCACGGTCCCTGGAGGTGCCATACATCAAAACCCTGCGCAAGACAAACAGTCTCAGACGCTTTTTCCAGGTCAGTACACACCACATCCTGTCAAAGTAAACAAAGAGGTTGTACTCTGGAAACCAAAGTCAAGCAGGGATTAAAAAGGGCAGCTGAGTGAGCAGGAGCATCTCGCCCTCACTCACAGCATCTCATGCATCTCGGCAGCAGGACTGCGCTTGCTGGGAGGGCCATGCCGCACGAATGGAACACACTACACTGAAACAGATCTCGCTACAGACCGTGGTTTAAAACTAGACTCTCCTCCGCTCTCCACTGTCCTCAAGAGACCAGTGCCGACATGCAACTCCAGTCCTGAAGTTTAAGAAGCAAAATAATTAACCTAATGCACGCTTTAATGGAGTCAAATCCATACAGTACAAGACCAGCTACTGTAAGGGCCAACTCATGCACAGTGCTCTCAATTTAGTAAGCAATACATAATTTCCTGAAAAATACACCTGCCTCAATAACAGAGCAAACAGCTAAATTATATTTAGTGTCACATATAAACCCGTCTCCCAGAGTTCTATTTCTTTTAAGCAGCAATCCCGATTATGGGTGTCCCGGTTAGGCTGCACTTACAGAACTTCACTCTTTAGTTGTCCAGTTGCAATGAAACCTGCTGAGGACCTTCTTTAGCACAGCTTTGAGTGTATCATAATCAGGGGGATATATTGTGGAGTCTTGCTGTGTCTGCAGTTTATTTTCCTTTGATCATACCATGATCACATTGAAGGATTTTTGTTCAGCGTTTCCAGATGCAGAACTACAGCACTTGCTGTTGAGTGAACACATACAGCAGTGCACGGCTTCAACATCCTTTGCCAGTAATTATTCCTGCATCTCATCTTTAGCACTACGAGCAAGACCTGGTGATGAATACTGTGCTGCAACACTGGAAACAGAAAGGACACGGCACTCTTCAACTGCTAGTTGCACTGACGATCTGAATGACAGTCAGCAACATTTTTGGCTGTGAACAAACCCCAAAAGCATCGGAAAACATGGATTAAAACCCAACCGCATTGTTCATCATTTCTGGGAGTCCTAGGAAAGGAAACACTTTTTTTTTTTTTTATGGTGGTGATTTATTCAACTACTGACAAAATTAAATCTCTTATATACAACCCTCTTCCCAGTCAAGCAAAGCTGTAAAATGATCAAAGAGATGCAGTAAATGAAGACGCAGGAAATTAAAAATGCAACATGACCACAGAAAGGGAACCAGCTCTGTGAAACACTTGTGACCCAGGACAGGATGCAGTTAAACAGAGCAAAAAAAAAAAAAACACACGACAACATATGACATTTTAACAGTTTGCTGAAGAAAAGAAAGGAGGATAGACAACTTAATAAAAAGTAATTAAATTGTCATTTATTTTTCACGATAAGCCCACAAGTCTGTTTTTCATAAAAACAGCTTTTCCTTAAACCTTTATTTGTTTTCCCCATCACTGCTCTTTTACAACAGGATCTACAGCAGACGACCCACCCAGACAACGGGCCGTTTCTACAGACTCCTCTACAGCCACATCCCAGCCAGCATCACGTAACCAACACGCTCACTTGCTCACCCTGAATGATTGACGGCACTTGCTCTGAACTTGCTGGGGGTCCTCCCTAACTCTGCAGAGACACGCAGACTTGGTTTGCGTTTATTCAAATATATTTCCTGAGTTTCCATTTTTGCATTGCCAGTTTCCGATAATCTGGCACTCAAGGAAGCACTGTGGCCAAGTCTGATTTTGAATTTAAAAAAGCAGGAGCATGATGTTTTTGTCTATCCACAAGCACAGCAATTAGCCCCAGCAAAATAAACCAGAGGTAACTATACCTGCCACGCAGGACAGAGATCTTTTGCACAGACCTTTGCCATGGATATGTATAAACCACCACGTATTGATTGTTATTTCAATGCATATTCGTATACATGTTTGAATAGTTCTTTTAATAGACACGCACATTGGGACACACACAATGAAAGTTCCCATCAGACAGACCACCCACAGTTCAGGCTCGTGCTTTTGTTTTAAACTGTTCTGTTTACAGTTTCGGAGTTAAAGTTTAAAGAGCATGGAGAGGAATAAAGCTGATTTAATACAGAAGCCAATGATGTGGTTGACTTCTCAGCTGTATGGTATATCAAAAACACTGAATCATATCAACTCAGATGTTAAACTCAGTAAAGCTTCAAAAAGGTTTTGGATACATTACAACATTATTACACAGACGGAGGCATTAACATTGCTCATAACAATACAACTATACTTGTAAAGAGTGGGATTTTTTTTTTTTTTACTGTACTTTTGTTTTTGCTGCAGGCTTTCTCATTGTAAAGAAATGCTTTCATTTAAGGACTCCAAGCAAACAGCCTCTTGTTCTGGCTTTTTCTTTCCCCAGCAGCATAACAGAGAGATTACAGACCAGTTTGTTAAGCACATCATGGTCCAAGGCTAAGTGGGGAAGAGCCTATTACTGTGTATCAAATAGGCCATATAAAAGCTGACGATGAAACTTGCTGAAGACCTTCTTTAGCAGAACTTAAGAGTGTGTCATAATCTGAGGGTTATATTGTGGAGTCTTACTTTACATTTCGTTTTTCCTATGAACATACAGAGGAGGTAGGTCACAGTGTAAACACATTTTTAAAGTTACTGATGGCTCTACTTTAGGGGTTTGTCAGGGGAATGAATGTCACGCACATGCTTGTATTAACAGCTATGGCTGGTGATGACTCTCATGGACATGCATGCTTTTATTAAGAGTACTCACTACTTCATAGCCAGCCGGTGCTCGGTTCCGCGAGACCACAACACCGACTCCGGTGATCGGGTCCATCGGCGGTTCTGGCAAAGCCTCGGACAGGTCTCGGATTTCGGGCATCATTGGTTGGTTCTGCAACACAAGAGAAAGAGGATGAAGTTCCAGGAGCTTAATGAGCATGCTGGTATCTTAAATGATGAAACCTAGGAACGTGAAATGTGCTGGGCTGAATATGGGTATTCCATGGGGTTTATTCATCTTAGGTGTCTCGATACTGTATTCATTTGCTATCGTTGTACAATCTGGTATACTCATCTTAAACATGCAAACTGTTGTCCTACGAATACATTTAGAGCAACGTTTGTTTGAATATGCGTCTCAGCACTTCTCATTGTTATTTCCTCAGCTGACAGCAGGAAGAGTGCAATACAAAGCAATAGGTGTCAATAAAATGTGTTTATTGACTAAAGTGGTTACACTTGTGTTTTCTGAGTATAAATACTTTGTGATGGGATTGACAGTACGTCAAGAAAGGAAAACAAAATTATTGATCTGTTGCATCTGCTCACTTTCAGTAAAGTAATTGCATGTCACTATCCAAGCTTAAGATACCATACTGCCATCGAACCAAGATGTTTTAAATTCTAAACATTTGTTTAACAGGTTTACCACCTACACAATGCACACAGTATGCAATCAACTGCATTAAAAATGTACCAAACGGTGCAAGAGAAAAATGAAATTAACCCAGTTTAAGCCTTTTTTTAAAATCTAATTACGTTCTTGATATCTCTGATCCCAAAGGGCTTCAAACACATGATAAAAAACTGAACAAAACCTCAGTTTAATTGTTTAAAATGTGTTGCAGTTATTAATTTCCCCTTATTATGGATCTACAAAAGGAGGCTTTGATCATTTGTGAGCGGCACTCATTTTAAACACCATCTTCCCAAAGGCAATGGGGTGATAACACTTGCCATCTTCACAAAAAGGACAGGGCTTGCTGAACACAATCTCTAATCACGGGCCGCACAGTATAGCACATATACAAATGCTCATTGCAGCAAGCAAAGCAATTCAAACATCCGCAATTCCAATACAAATACCTCTGCCTTTTTAATCTCACAATTGTTGCATAAACTCGTTAACAAGCAAGTCCCGTTCAACAGACTTCTAAGATTGAGCGATCTGTATCGAAATACCTCGGCGTCCACTTCTCACCTGAAGAGGAGACTTGCAGTTGAAAGCTAGTGCATTTGACATACGTATTCATTTCTATCAAAAGGTGTTCTTATTAACGCTGCCTTGATATACAGTTGGTCTCACTAAGGGCACTGTACGGTTCTTTGCTCAGGAACTCAAACCTGTCTCCAGTTTTAGGATATGCATGGCTTCTTCACATCACACCCTGCAGGATGTTAACAGCAAAGCTGTGGGAGCACACGCATCCTGGCTGGTAAGGCATTGCCATGCCAAGAACAGCAAGCCTTAAACGGAAGGGCTAAAATGGCCAGCATGCCATTCAACACATGGCAAAGAAACACCTATAAACTGAGAGGCCTCTTGTGGAAACCCTTAACTACTTAAAGAATTATCTGGAGTAGAAACTATAAAACAGTAAATGCTGTTTCACCTCGTTAGGTATGTGCGTCATCTTTTGACACAGGCTCCTTATATTACTAGAAGGAATTACAGAAGTGTTGTTATTAAAGTAAGCTTATTTGCCATTACACACAATAGCAGTTCTTTTCATTTCAAAAGGACCGCCCAACTAAGGAATCAACTGAAATAACCAGCAAATTCGCCAATCAAAAGGTCTGCAGATCAGTATCGTAGTACATGCAAGATGACATCACTCAAAACAGCGTGCCTGCAAAAGGGTTATACATCTCCTGAAATGAGTTAAGTTATTTTACTGTTCTTTCTGTAGTGTTACTGCAGGAGCACAAAGTCTTGGGAACGGTGAGGAGAGTAAAATCCTCTAACTGTAAAGTTAGATTATAAATCAAAAACTTGCATGCCCTAAACTTTCCCCCTTCTCGGTGGCAGTATGCTGGCTAGTTACAGAACCACTGCCAGCTACTAAAAATTGCCATGCAACAGCTGTACTTCAAATCCTGTAAACAGGCTGCAAAGAATGAAGCGACAGAGAGTTTGACATGGTCAGGCATTCAGAATCCTTCCGCTTTGATCACCCACTAAGAACACGTTTTCTGTACTCTTTCTAAACTTCAGTATGTCCACCAACTCTATTACAGACTGAAGCTTCTTAACGACTTTACTGGTGAGGAAATGTGTGTCAGGACAGTGGTTTACTTGATGTACTTATTATTAAGTTACGGTTCAAGTGATTCGCAGAGTTATTGCGTTCAACGTCTTAGTGGATTTATTGTAATTTGGTTTATTGAATTTACCGTCATTTAGGCCGACCGTACGGCAGAATTCTTTGTATTTACAAAAGTTAGTTGGAGAGAATTATTGAGAGATCAGCCAGGGCTTGAAAATTAACTTAGAAGTGAATGATAATACAGTCCGATTTCCCTGACAGGATTACTCAGGTTTCAGTTTAAGCCCTGATCCTTACTGACAAGCAGGAATTAGGTACAGGACGCAGAGTTCCACAGCCATGTTCAATTTTACACACAATCATGAAGAGGAATTTATTGATAATTCAGTCTGTTTACACACTAAACCTGCTTGCCACTCTGCAACTCGGCAGCAAAACAGAAATTACAAAAAATAGGGATTGGCCTAACTTTGTGCAGATTCATTTTAAACAAAACAGGTTATCCTAACAATACAGATGACAAAGTTTTAGCCAATCTGTAACTGCATTACAAGCCTCGGGATATCCATCAACTGGGTTACCTTGGTAGGTTACCAACACCATCCAACAGTCATTTGTGTGTTAGTCTACAAGACTTAGGTTAGAAATCACAAAAGCACCTCACAAACCCAGTATGTGTACTATATGTTGCTCTGTTCTGTTGAAAGAGCTCTTGCACATTATATACATATATATATTTAATTTTTTTTTAGTCAACCAAAGCTAATGGTAGTGTAGCACTACAAGACAAAACAAAGGAAAAACAGATACAAATAAATACATAAACAATCACAGAATTGTAAGGCGCTGTTTGTAAATAACATAACTGGCCACATTTGTGTTGGGTTTAATCCTGATGTAGACATGGCTTTAAATATTGGAAGCCCTACAATTGACCACTTAAGTAACATACAGTACTGACTGCTACTGCAGTTAATGCCAGTGTGGCCTGCCCTGCTGTATACTCTCTGAACGTGATTAAACAGCAGGATATAACTCTGTGAATCTTACAAACTGGAGGACACCCTTTACAGCTAGCATAACCTTAACTGTGACTGCGATTTTTTATTTTTTTTTCCTCATTTATATTCAATACAACGTACAACAGAACCAAATCAGCACTCTTTAAATACAAGTACAATTCTAATGAATCGATTTAACCCGATGATAAACACAAACAATAACAAATAATAATGAGAATTACCCGATACAAACGAATAATTTAAATAATAAATGCGGTACACAGGGGGTTTGACAATGTCGATGTGTCATAACAAATGATAAAAGCAGCATTCGTGAAACGCAACCACAATGAAATAACACAAATAACACACTGTAAACACAACATGAGCACAATACAATAAGCACCGCCAGATACCTGGGAGGCAGGGCATAAACAAAACAGTAGCTACCTCGGATAGAAAAGGCCACTCCGAACGGCCTACGAAAACAAACAGGTTTTATGTGTAGAAATGTAACAACAATTCATATTTAAAACACGTTGTGTTTTTTAAACTAATAGGACTTAACTGTTATTCGCGGCACCTCGTCCCTCCTTCTGAGACAAAAGCAGCTTTTCATTATCAAGAGTATAGCAGACAGACAGAAGAAGCCTCGGACTCGCTTAGAGGCTCCAGCGAGGAGAAGCGACAGGGAAGGGAAGCTTAAGGGGGCAGCCAACCCCCGCTAGAGGAGGAGAGGAGCAGGAAAGCAGGAGGGAAAGCAGTAACTCATCATCTGTTTCTTACCCAGTGAAGCCAACAATTTATTTTCACAAGAACAAGGTCTGATCTTTTTTTGTTTGTTTGTTTTTCTCAAGTCACAGCGGCGGCGGTTTTTTTTTTTTTTTTTTTTTTTTTCGGGATTAGTAATCCCTATTTTTGTTTCTTTTTGGAAATCATTAACAGTTAAAGAGACCGCTATTGAAAGGAAATAGCTGACATTGACGAGTTGCTTACAGAGACCCCTGTGTTGGAGAAGTGGAATTGCTGCTTCGCCACCGCACACCATAGCTCCTACGAGACTGATTGCGTGTCAGTCTCACCTCGCAGCCCCCCTGTGTGTGCCCTGGCTTGGAAATGTAAACGAGGAGGGGGTGCGGAAAGACATGGAACAAAACTGGAACCCCTGCATGGGAGCCATGCAAACCCAGAACCCCTGAAATGAGGTGCAAATGAATTAAATACGATTATGAGAACAAGCATGTTCTATATGGTTTTTATTATTATTATTATTATTATTATTATTTATTATTATTATTACATTTTACATGAAATTAACATGTCTGGTTATAGTGCGTATCTTCTACATATCGACACATTTTGTTGATTTGAAAGTTATACATTTGTGTAGGCCAAGTGTGCTTTTGCTTCAGTTCTATATATATATATATATATATATATATATATATATATATATATATATATATATATATATATATATAATTTCCAGAATGAAACAAAAGCATACTTGTCTATACTTAGACTATATTTCAATAATTAATGGTGTGCCTTTCATGATTTCTGAGAAATATGTATCTAACCAAGTAAGTTACCGTTTGTTTTTGTTGCGTTAAAATTGGCCAACAAAACAGTTATTAAGAATTCGAGAAACTGCCCTGCAATACATATAAAACAGTATATTGATATACTGTAACTATAGCAATCCAGGTACAGTAGCTTATTGCTATATCTGTAACAAAGGGTGACACTGTAGAACAATGTAAAGTAATTTTTTGTTTTTTTTCATATGTGCACACTGTCCCATTATTCGCGACCCCGGAGCTGCCCCGTTGACTTTATTTCCATTTGGCTCCTGCAGCAAGTTTACAAGCATGCACTTTCTCTTGTCTTTTGCCAGAATTGCATGTCATTTCCAAGTCCTGGGTTTGCCGCTGACAGGTAACCTCTCCATACTCAAAATGTACATGCTGGGTGAATGAACAAGTTGATGAACCATGGGGTGACTCCAAAATCAGACCTTCGTTTAAAATACATATACATGTGTGTTTCTGTCTATTTGCTTTTTCAACAGTGTTGACGTTGACCGTAACTGGTCTGTTTCCACACACCCTACCCCTTCTTGGGAGAAGATCTAAAAGGGGCTTTACTTTGTAACATGGAGACAAAAAACCCGCCTAATAGCATTGCAAAACTAGAGATAAACACATGTCATTTATTTCTTACTAAATCTGTCAACTTTTTATGGGATTTTTTTTTAAAAAAAAATGTTTCTTATGCTTTAAAAGTGCTTTGCAAAATGAGAAAACCCTTCTCTAAAACAGTTTAAGAAAGGGGGGTTATTGCACGGCAGACTTCATTTAATGGATTGAAATGGGATTTCAAAAGCTAGCTCCTAGCTTTAACTTTTTTTTTTGAATTATTACCCTTTGACTGGATGTATAATCTTTACCAGGAGAAGGGAGCTCTCTGAGAATGTGTTGCTGTTATTGTAATAGAGAAGCAGTGTGGCTCACTGGCGTTATTCATTTTGTGATGATCTCGGCGAGACTCGGGTGATCTGGGAATATAATAAACATCCCGACACTGGAAATCCGGATACAGCAGGAGATAAAGTCACGTTTCTACTTAATCCCGACTGGGACACATATCATCCTGTTGCAGTATCTCCTACTGCCTCAAGCACATAATAAACCTTTCAGCAGATTTAGCACAATGGCCCAGGTTTTATGAATACAGCTGTTTTGTTAAAATGCACCATCCTTCCTCCAAATCGTATCCAAAAAATACATTGTAGTGAAGGATTTTTTTTAAAGATTTAATTTAAAATGCCCTCATTGCACAGTCCATATAAAAGATAGTTCAATTGATACCATGTAAGACTTCAGCCCATCTGCACTGTCCTGTAAAGTGAAGTTACTTTTAACATGTGTGTTTTTTTTTTTTTTTTTACAGAACTGTCGCAGTGATTGCATGCACCACAACCTTTCTATAAGGGTTGAGAATAATCTGCCTACAGGAAAACACATGCTTTCTTCCTCAGTCAACCTTGTTAAACGTTCCCATTGTTCAAGCACTTAACAGGAGGATCAATAAAACCAAATAACCATTTTCTAGATCAACGAATTAGCCAGTGCAGTTATTTGAAGGGATCAATGGCCTTTGTTGCAGCTCTGTTCTCCGCACCCCAGTCTCTCCCATTGTTACCCTCATAGACTGCATAGCCTGGTGCTTGTGATGTGCTTGTGGTTCACCCATCTGTCTGTGGTCTCTGCGGTGCCCTGGAGCAGCTCAAATCATGTCAGCTCCTCCTACTTTTCCATCACACTGTAGGTTGATAATTGCAGAAGCAGTAATTGCAGGCAGGGTCAATGCCCTTTTTTTTTCTCCAATTCTAATGCCATTTCCAATTCGGTTTTTAAAATCAATTCCAGCACATCATTGGTCATAACTGCAATTAGCAGTATTCTGTTCAAATGAGCTTCTCACAGTGGCAACACAACACTTAAAATGAAATCACTGTTCGTCAGTTAAATTGGCTTCAGATGAAAGCAGAGGAACGATCACAACAATTACTATGTCGCTACAAGATCAATTCCAGTTCCGTCAAAGGAATTGGTATTGGGAATTGATTTTTAGAAAGAAATTGGAAATGGTATAGGAATATAAAAATAAAAAAAAAACAGAGATTGACCGCAACCCAGCCGGCAGCTCCTCTCGAATGTAATAACCACGATACTCCCTTACATAACTCTTGCAGGGATGCAACAACTGCGGTTCAGGATACCATGACCCATTAGTTCTTGAATGATGAAGAACTTGTTTGTTAGGCTGAGATCAATGCATGCTCCCTCAGTCTCATTTGACATCTGCATTTTAACTAATGATCATTGTATCTTATTGCATTATAGAAACATAGCATTATGATACATGGTGCCCTTAATGTGTCATTCCCAAAACTGCCTGCACCTTGTATAACTGAGACATCCGGAACGAGCACCTTTTAATTTAAGCCTGGATGCTTCACAGTAAGACATGAAGCCATGGTCGATGTGCCTACTGTAATTGCAGTCTACCCTTTGCAAATGACAAGAAGTATCAGTACTGTGCTAAATGCGAAATAATTGCAGCCGGATTCATAAGCACGTTTGTGTTGTTTACTCTGTGTTTGCATGTTAACATTTAATGATTTCCTGCTCAAGCAACAGTCCCCAGCGGATTCTGTCATGTCGCTCTACAGACCAGCCTGCAGATTTCATTTTGTTTGCATAGTCATTGATCCCCTAAACATGCCCAGAGGCTCAGGGGTTTCGCTTCGCTCGGGTTCTTGAAACTTACCCTAGATAGAAAAAAAAAGATAAAGCCTCCCAAAAGAGCTCGACTTGATAATAACAATTATGTTGTAGACAATCGGACAAAATATTCCTTTATAAATAGCATCCCCAGACCCACGTAATAACATTACTACATGCAGTACAGGAATAAGGTTTCAATTCGATACAGGAATAAAGGTTTCAATTCATAGTGTTTATTTCACTAAAGTAAACCGTGCCTATGTTGAATATCATAATGGAACGTGAGTCCTGTGTCTATAATTGAAAATCCCGGTTGAATACAGTTGAAGAGAGCTGGCTGGGAGAGCTCATGTGTAATATCACCTGGTAGAACATTTCCACGTGGTAAAAATAAGAAAGACGAGCTGCACGACGTTGAGAAGGTTTCATCTGGTAAAACGAGGCTGCCTGAGCCCAATGAACAGACGGGAGATGTGCAGATCCTATTTAGCTGCAATGGGATTAGAGTAATCTACCCTACTTCTTATCCAAGTTACTTTCCTTGATGGGGGGAGGGGTGGTAGCTGGGAGCTTCACTCAACAGGGCTGTGCGCATTTAACCCTGTGTTGCCTCGCAGCCACTACCCATTTGTAAAGAAACTAACTCAATGTCTGCAAATGAGTGCGTCACTAAGCTTCTACTTATTGATTCCAATATTCCAAAGTTACACACATATAGATCTACAGTTATGAACAGAAAGCAGATAGTGATCAATGACCTGGTTTTTCTGGGGGAAAGCTCAGGTACTGCGATGGTCTGACATCAGGAGAGGATTCAGGTAGCTTTGCTCACATGCATTAATGAGCGTCTGTATTATAGATCTTGCCAAACTGTGTGTGTGTGAAGCTGAACTGCGTTTGCACTCCTTCTTCCTAATAATAAATGTATTATTAATTTAGCTGTTAATTGTCTTTGTAGTTTTAAAGGGTCTTAAACACTGTAGGTCGCCTGTCAGTGGACAGGTGTTACCAAGGCTTCTAAAATAGAATGTCAGGCATAGCAATAAATAAATAAGTAAATAAATACATTTGACAGAATAAAAAAGGTAGGCAGGTAGCAGACCTGTTAAAGTAATCATGTAATTATTGAGAAGGTGGTGAGCTGCTGGTGTCATCCTCACACTGCAACTGTAAAACACATTTACAGATTCAGAACATCAGCCCAAAGGTATGTTTAATGTCAGTCTACACCAGGTGCAAACATACCCCTTAATGATGAAATGTACACTTGCACCTTCCTGCACAGTGTTTCCCCTTGTATTTAGTGTGACAACCTCGTGACGCTCTCATTAACTGCAATGTGTGAATGCTGTTTTTTTTTTTTAGACATTAACCTTTCATATGTGTGAGCAATCTAGCAAAACAGAAATATGAAAAGACGTGTGCAGATTTGTATGATTCCTTTTCTGGTGTAGTTGTTGTTTATTTCCGAATGGGCGTGTCTGTAAGTATCTTTTTTTCCCCCCTCTGTTCCAGTAGCTTATTGAACTGATATAGCTGCTGTTTGACGGCGTGATCATGTTGAGTAAAGTCCTGGAGGGCCAATCCACTCCTTATCTAACAGGTAAGATAAGATCAATAGCTACAGTTACCCAGGTTCAATCTCAAGTCTCCTGGCCACTGTCTCTCTCTCTCTCAGTGTTGAAGTGGAGCGAGGTCGTCTCCTGGCCACTGTCTCTCTCTCTCTCTCTCTCTCTCTCTCTCTCTTCTCTTCTTCCTGAAGTGAGCGAGCGGTCGTCTCCTGGCCACTGTCTCTCTCCTCTCTCCTCTCTCTCCCTCTCTCTCTCTCTCTGTTGAGAGAGAGCGAGAGTCTCTCTCCTGTGTTGTAAGTGGAGCGAGGTCGTCTCCTGGCCACCTGTCTCTCTCTCTCTCTCTTCTCTCTCTCTCTCTCTCTCTCTCTCTCTCTCTCTCTCTCTCAGTGTTGAAGTCGAGGTCGTCTCCTCTCTGTCTCTCTCTCTCTCTCTCTCTCTCTCTCTCTCTCTCTCTCTGTGTTGAAGTGGAGCGAGGTCGTCTCCTGGCCACTGTCTCTCTCTCTCTCTCTCTCTCTCTCTCTCTCTCTCTCTCTCTCTCTCTCTCTCTCTCTCTCTCTCTCTCTTGAAGTGGAGTGAGGTCTCTCCTGGCCTCTCTCTCTCTCTCTCTCTCTCTCTCTCTCTCTCTCTCTCTGTGTGTTGAAGTGGAGCGAGGTCGTCTCCTGGCCACTGTCTCTCTCTCTCTCTCTGTGTTGAAGTGGAGCGAGGTTGTCTCCTGGCCTTTCTGTTTCGGGTGTGGAAGCTGTGCAGCTCCAGCTGCTTTCGCCTCACTGCCCTTGTGCAGTTGTGTGCCAGTTGTGCCTGAATGCCACCATCTGGTGTGCCACGTGGACATCATAATCTCTTCTTAATTACATTAGCAGCGCAATCAGTTACTGCATTACAAGGCCGGCGAAGAGCTTTTAAATCTTGGAGGAAATCATAAATAATTGCACTAAGTACCCAGCGCCAGATGTGAGTGCCAACTTGGCTTGCATGAGATAAATAGTAACCTTACTCCAGTGTTTGATATCAGTGCAGCAAATGTTTTTTGGATAGATTGATTCGTTTCTCTCTCTCTCTCTCTCTCTCTCTCTCTCTCTCTCTCTCTCTCTCTCTCTCTCTCTCTCTTTGACTGTTATTACTTCTTTGGGAAACAACCCCTTTTTAATAAAGCCCCACACCTATGCAAGTCCCTTTTAAATGAAGAGGCTTAATGAAAGTGCCATCGACTGCTTCATGCAAAAAAAAAGACATTGATAAAGACCTCTAGTCAAACTTGTTTGTCAAACAGTTTGTTACTAAAGAGTTTACCGTTGAGTTACTTGTGTTTAAAATACCGTCATGGTAGAGGCACAAATGAAATTAAAAAGACAGTTTTTAGTCCTAATGTTCTGTTCCCTACAACATCAGCAGCCTGTCCTTGGGGCCCCTTTGCAGCTGCACATTCAAAGGCCCGCCCTGTTATCATTTCCTGCTGTGTCTGCCCAGATGAAGCCCGCTGGTAAGTGTTGTTATTCAGATGCAGAGCTGCTTAGTATTGTACAAATTGAAAAGGCATTTTCGCAGATGCCCGTCATACCTTACCCGTGGCACGCTCCTGGTTTGAAGCAGTAATAGCCACCCAGTTTGAGAAGTCGGAGATGCATATCAAATGAGGATTCTTGTTTTCTTCCCTGTCTTAACAGCGAACTAGGAAGAGGCATGGGAGTGGCATCCACGTTTGCTATTAAATTAACACCCAATGTATGCTTTAGCAATACTGTCGAGATCAGCTGCAGTGAGTTCTCTTTAAAAAGAAATTCGGACTGCTGCAGCCTATCCCAGTGGGGTGTATCAGTTGATCAAATCTTCCCCTAAAAACATTAACAAATGTGTTTGTTAATGGTTAATAAATAGTAGCCTATTTTTAAACTAACCCTATCTATACATTTTCTAAAGTGAGAAATGTGCTGTAAGTCAACTGTATATACAGTATCATACTGCTGTGGTTAATTAAGCTTGTTGTAACATTTTGAATGGTTGTTAATTCACATCCCTGAGATCTTCAAATCGTTCGTTATTGTCCATTTTCTCGCACACCGGTTTCTCCAAGCCTTTGTTCTGCTTCAGGGACCATCCAGTTATTCAAAATGAACTCCACTGACAATATAAATGCAGTACATTGCCAAAAAAGACTTGATTTCTCAAAAGCAACTCCTCTGGGTCAAATATAATGGATTGTAATGGAATGCTCACTATTATTTACCCAGTCGCTGGGCAAAATGGAAAAAGACAGGTCCATATAAAAAAAGATTCCTCAGTTTCAGATTATACCAATGAATGGTTACAAAATAACTTTCCAGTTTCTAAATAAACGAGTCTTTGTTTAAAGCAAAGGTTAATGCACTTTATTGTTCAATGGCGGGCAGACTGCCGCTGCAAAATGTTGATTAATTGCAGCGAAATTCATGGATCCACAATTATTTGGTTTGTTGCGAACAAATAAATGAGTGGGATATTCATCATATTGAAACGAGGCAGTGAATCAAATGACGGCGTGCCGTTTATGAATCCAGATCTTCTTTCGCAGTCTGAAAAATACACTTTAAAAAATAAATTATAAATGAGATACAAGGCTTGCAGAAGGCAGGCTGGTGATCTGTCTTTGTGTAGCGATCGTAATATTGACCCTTCACATGCCCATTTTTATTAAGATCACAGTACGGGCTTTCATTACCCTCTTCATGAAAACGAAGCGCTAATTTGTAATAAAGGCTTGTGCTCGCAATGCTACTATTTTTTTCACAGATATAAAATAATAATAATAATAATAATAATAATAATAATAATAATAATAATAATAATACAGGTACAGACTAAATATATCTGAACATTCATCATCAATTCCCTTTCCACTTTGTCGCAGCTTAGCTATTTAAGGAGGCTAGATGTTACAAGACGGTGGCTTCCTTTTGCAGGCTCTTTCTGCTCCGGTAAGTGTGTCTGATGCACAATTATTTTGTCTCTCTGTTATTTTCCAGTAAGCGTTTGTCACAGTGGCGTGCGGCTCTGGGATGTGTCGGTTGGTTTTCCTGTCCGTTTCATGTCATCCTTTTAACTCATGAGCAGGGGGCGCTGGAGCACCCCCTTGGCTTTGCATGGCTTCCCTCATATACAGCGGTTACAGGTTTGTTCAATGGCTTTCAGCCCCCCCCCCCCCCCCCCCCCACTATAAAAACTGTTCCAGAGCCTCTGCTCATGAGTTTAAAGAATTATTTTAAAAGTCTCTTTTGATTAATAAAACTAAAAGACATTAGGAATCCTAGGGATTAGAATGTGTGTGTAATGTTAAATCAGTTTGCTGAAAGTAGAACTTGGGTTTAAAATGAGTGGAGAGATAAGGCATGTGCAGAAATGTATGGAGTAAAATATGGTAAACAATTAACCACGTTACACAAATTAATATAGGCTTTTTTCATGTTTGCTTTTGTGCACAATTACAGTACAGTGCAGAGAATGTGTGCCTTCAATATGTTGTAAAACGATTCCCCTGTCAAAGCAAGTGTGAAAAGTGCTGGCTTAGATGCCTGGGTCACACACACCTGGAAAGGAGCGCTCCTGAAATCGCTGATTGCCACACAATCCCAGCACTGCCCTTACTGGCCATCTGTTCTGTGACAAGAAAGGTGTTCTGGCTGCGCTTCCCCATCCTGGAGAAATCCATGTGGAAAAAAACAAGCCAGAGATCAAATACAGACTAAGATCAAATACATACATCCAAAAAAATATTGCGTTTAGTGTATCCCCAGCTGTGTGCAAGAGACAAATCTGTGGTTTTCTGTTTTCTACCCAGGCCAGTTAGTAGTGGAAGTGTAACATCTAGTTTAATGCTGTGGCAAGCAAGTTGAGAGGGGAGAGTGAGTTTGTGTCCCACCAGCAGTTTTAGCAACACAAACAAACTGGAATATAAAGAAAATTGAAAACCAGTGGAAGAATTTAGCAAACAGACACCAACTAATCCTATTCTAGTATTACAGATGATGGCAGGATATAGAGCTAGATTTTGTATGTGCTGATTGTGTTTGTGTTTGCTGCTCCACACTAGACTGGTAGTAAAAGCTGCCTGCTGCTTTCCCAGACTTGAAAACCTGGTCTCCTCTGTACAGCAAGAAGACGATTACATACATTCTCGTAGCATGTGACGAAGGGCTATATATATATACACACACACACACACACACACACACACACACACACACACACACACACACACACACACACACACACACACACACACACAGCATCATTATGGTGCTTGTACCTCGCAGGGGGGGGAGAGGCGCCCAGAGTTTCAATCACTTTTACTTTGGTTCATTTTTCCAGCTCTCCGAGTCAGACCTCCCAAAGGGAGACCCTAGTCAATTAGAATGATCATTCATTACAGAGTCCGGGCCAGGGAACGTCATGATACCCAACCAGGAGCCTGGTTTCAGTGCTCTGTGTGGAAGAGAAAGGAGAGAATGTAGGCTGAATTATTAGATTAATAAGACGAGTATAATAATAATAATAATAATAATAATAATAATAATAATAATAATAATAATAATAACGATAGTCTCAGCCATGTATTATTTCTTTGTGGTTTCTGATTGACAGATACTGAAGTGGATAGTTGCTGGTGTATATATTATGGTTTTGATTTAACATGATCACTTTATCAAGGCTGGCTGGCTGCACTGGGGAAGTCTTAGTGTTATAAGGTTATAAATAATCAATGACTTGGCAACTTTAGATTGCCACTAAAGTTGTTTGCTTAAATTCCCCGAAGAATTAGAGGCTTTAAAAAAAGGAGCTGGAATGCACAAAGCTGGGGCTTTCCATTTTTAATATTCTATTTTTTATACATTTTTTATAAGCTCCAAGCGAGTCTCGTATTATCATATCCTGACTTCCCAAGCATCCAGCGTGGAACCTAACGCATCAGTGCTGGAGGGCAGAACTGCATCGCCTTAGAAGCAAGAATATCCACTCGCACTTTACATGGAGTGTCTCTCATTACTGTGTATTTCCACAGCAGTTACTTAGTAAATGCATGTCTGCTTACGCATCATTACAATGTTATTATGCATAGCACTTGATGTGGCAAGGTTTCTGCACAATACATGTCAGTACACAATTGAGCTGTTGTGCAGATTTCCATTAACACTATTAATATCTGCCTGTTTAAACTACAAGAGACAATTCCTTATTGATTACTGTCTCCCCGGTGCGACGGCTTCCCGGCTGATCACACCTTGCGCTGTGGATAACTCATGCATTTCTGATAATAAGAAGTCAGGGCTGTGGAGTTGAAATGAATTGCAAGCACAGTCAGTCACTGTCCAAGTGAATCATGTGGACTAGCCTGTGATTATCAGCTTGCCACGTACAGAACAGAAGTAGAGAGCAATCTACAAGGGCTCTCCTCAGACCCTGGATCTGCTAGCAAAATGTGGAAAGCATATATATACACACACACACACACACACACACACACACACACACACACACACACACACACACACAGTATATAGTTGCTTTCTGCGAACATTACAGCTTACTTCTAAGTGACTGCCCACTCCTTCATTTTCAAGCCGTATTTATTTCTATCATGCACTGCTAGATTTACAATCCCATGCCTTTTAGTAATCTGGATGGATTTTCTTTTTTAAAAAATGCATTTATATCAGGATTTAAAAAAAAAAAAAAAGTTTAGCAACTCCAAGCTGGAAGTGTCCTGATTTCTGCTCCATGTGCCTATAATAATAATACTAATAATAATAGGAATTCCCAGCAGGGAGCTTTGCCTTTCCTGAGTGCTAAACCAGTGAAATCGATAGCCCTGGCAGCCCTGACTGAAGAGAAATCAATTTCCTGGGTAAAACAGATTGGTCACATCGCTTCTCTTTAACCCTGTCAAAGTCATGTTAGCCTGACACGAGCACGGCTGTGGGGATTACTCTACATAGCTGAAGTGCACTTGGTGCGTTACAGAAGCGTAACTCTGCACAGAATCATGGAGTGGTGGATTTCACAAGGATGATACTGTGCGGCAATGTGACGTTTCTGCAGGGCACGGCTGCTGTTTATAATGTTGTAAAATATAATAAACTTCTAGCGGAAAACAAATGCAGAACAATTTAATGAACTTCAGTTTTTTTTCTTAATAACAGAATTTGACAAAACAAAACAAATAAAAAACCCTCCTAAGTTCAAGTTGCATGAACGGGCCTCATTGTAGATTCTGTAGCTGGTTACAAATGCTGAATTCCTGTTTTATTTTCACCCACATTCTAATGAAATCTAATGGAAATCATTGAAGCTATCGAATTGTGTTTTTCACTGAAGCAACTACGACAAGGGTAACTAACTGGTACGTCAGTGTGAAACAGTCTCTCTGTTTCATTGAGGGTGTTTTAACGACTTTTTAAACACGGATATGACTTCACTGTTTTATCTGTATTGAATTCTATAGTCCTGATGGTCAGACAGGCAAGCAAGAACCACCAAAACAGTAGACAAGTTTCAGCATTCTGCCTGTCAAACAACATACACTGATAGTGAGCAGCTCCGAGTACATGGTACTGTTAGAAGACATTAAGAGAGTGCAGTATATATATGTGTGTATCAAAGCTTACTACAGCTTGTCAGTAGAAGAGCAGACGTCTCCCCAGCGCTCTGCAAACGTACATTATCATGAATCTGCGTCTCCATGTTGAATCACACTCTGATGCCTTGGCTATTTTCCTGTGATAGAGACAGACTTTGGATCGGCGAGGCAGAAGGAACGTTCTGCCTATTGTTAGAACAATCAGGCAATGCTGTGGCAACATTTTACCAGAGTAACCTTATTGCATTAGCAGACGATTGTTGGGTGTCAACGGAATCAAGGCAAGAACTGGATGAGAGCGACGTGTCAAATTGCTCTCGGCCCACGAATAGTCTGTTCAGAAGCTGTTTCAATGTATTGTATCCTGCTTCACTGATGGGTTTTATGAATGCGTGCATAGCTTAAAGCTCAAATTCATTGCAATGTACAGTAAGGCAAGCTTGCCAATTGTGCAAGGCCATATTTGCATTGTTGGAATAAAAGCGTTTTAAAAGCGTTGACGAAAATGCGCGTTTAAAAGGTTCTCTGGCGTACACTTTGATGGATTAGAATTATGGTTTATACCTCGTTAGCAGCAATGGATTCATATGTTTTCAAAGGTCTTTGAAGTTTACTGCTTTATATGCTACTGCCAATTTATTACAAACTGTTTTATTGAAATCCTGCGATGAAGGGAATTCGTAAACTGCAGATACAATGAAATGCATCACATGTCAGGTGTCTGCCAGGCACAACTGGTATAGGATTACAATGCACAGACAATGCCAAGTAACCCCATTGCAGATTGCATTTGTTTCGCTATTCAACTCTAATTAGCTATATAAAACCAAAGCTCTGGCAAGCACACTTAAACATGTTATTTTAAAATGTTAGATCTGTTTTTTTGTAAAAAGGTTTTCCATTAAAACCAACAACAAATCAATTCAAATCCATTTCTTTACTCCCTGCCTGCTAACAGTACAGTATATAACAGCATGCTGTATAGGTAGAATAGTTCACTAAGAGACCCCAGTGCTAATACCCTGTGTTTGTCTTTGCCTTGCTGTGATCGCAGCATTGTTGCTATAGCAACTGTGTCTCACATTAACAAAGGTGCAATCCCTGGAGGACTGGGTCTGCTGCCCCCTGCTGGCTTCTGGATTAAACTGCTACAGCACGGCTAAGGCACAGTCTATCACCCCTCTTGTAAAAAAACAGAGAGGTTAACAAAAGGCTAGTCCTGCACACTTAACAGGAGAAAGATTTTTGTTGCAGTCCTCCAGGTCCGGTCCTATTGACCCAGCATTCTCGCAGAGGCTGAAAGCTCGCAGTCCACTGCAATGCTTCTCAGTGGGATTCTGTGCAGAAGACACTTTATTAAAAAAAAAAAACCTCACGCGTTCCCAAGGTTTCAAGTTCTTGAGGGCAGAGCATTGCATTCCAACACCGCATTGTTTTGTGGGTTTCTTTATCTCCAGGTGTGCCACCAAACGTGCGTTTCATTTATTGCCAGCCTGTTTCACAGCAGCGGAATATGGAGTCGTATTACCAACAGGATTTCACACTTTTAAAGCCTGAGAACAAACAATGCAGCTCAGCTCCAGTTATGGCATTGGCATAGTCCCATTAAATACCTTTGATAAAAAGACTGCTAGAAATGTGTAGGAGTCGAAAACCTAAGACAAAATGTGCCAATATAGTATTAGTTACTAAACATTCTAAAAGTGTATATTTTATTCTGTTATATACTGCATAGAGCCTCCTATAAAATGCTGCTTCTTCCAATAGCGCATTGGGCTAGATTCTCAAAGCTTTTTATTCTGAGGGAGTAGGAGGCTGTGGGGTCTGGTGGCTAAAGAAAGGGGCTTGTAACGAGGCGGTCCCGGGTTCAAATCCCAGCTCACTCACTGTGTGTGACCCTGAGCAGGTCGCTTAGCCTCCTTGTGCTCCATCTTTCAGGTGAGACGTTGTTGTAAGTGACTCTGCAGCTGATGCATGGTCCACACCCCCTAGTCTCTGTAAGTTGCATTGGATAAAGGCGTCTGCTAATAAACGCATAATAAGAATTGTCATTGGCAAAGTAAAAAACGCAACCCAATAGCGCTGGCTGATCAGGACTACACAACTGAGGCATGTCATTGAGTGGCTAGCCCTGTCCATCAAAATGGAACGCGATCCATTCAGGTAGCATGTAAAACAGTGATGTATCCGCAACTCACGCTTGTTAGCAAGTTATTCATGCACTATTGGGGGGACTCTCTGGGGGGCGTTGACAAGTGTTGTTTCAACAAAGCCCTTGTCTAGAATTTTTGTGAGCAACGTCAAGCTTTGCCATGTATCCAGCTGAGCTTGGAATCCAAATCTAGTTTTTTGGGGTCTTTTTTTTGCTGCAGAAGATTCTTTAGAGTGCTGGCTTTCATTACAAACTTCTCTGGCGATAAAGGTGTTTTTTTCAAGAGTCCTTATTACCACTTCCTAGTTCGATGCATGCGTCTGTCTTTTTAGGAATTTGAAACCAGAGAGCAGGTTAATGTCATTTCTGAGAAGGAGCTTAAAGGCATGGAACAAACGATGCTGAAATGTATGACTACACAGCGTGCATGAGCCCCACTTGAATAAACAAAGACTAATGTGCTGCAGACATGGTAAAAGTTAGTCTGGGTTACTGAGGCTGGATATGGAGGGTATGTGACTGATGGAATTGACAGAGCTAGTGGTGTTCAAATGTTACTAACATTTGTCTGGTATGTTCACAAATATATATATAGGCTCGGATGAGATTGTATCACTTATCCTGTTGGCTATATTTCTTTTTCCTTTTATGAGACTAAAAGCACAGGTTTTAAACACACACACACACACACACACACACACACACACACACACACACACACACACACACACACATGCACTCATGCACAATACACACACTCGCACGCACACACACACACACGCATGCTCGCTCGCACGCACACACACACACACACACGCATGCACGCACACACACACACACACACACATAAATATAATTTCATTGAGGCTGAACAGAAAATTCTTTGATTCAGAACTTCAGTGCTCTGAATTTTTTTATTTCATTTTTTCCCTGGTGTGCTGTGCTATTCCTCACCATTGCACTACCTCAAAACAAGTGCAGTCCTCCACTATACGATCCAGACAGTTTAATAATTGATATCACTTCAGCAAGCACACTTGTGTCTTTCCCTTCTCCCACAGAAAGAGAGAGAGAGAGGGACCTCTTTAAAGAGAGCTGTGCTGTGTTTCGTGCTGATGAATTTGTGATGTTTGTGCGTTACACTGTACGTGGTTGCACAGAGGACACCCCCGGGGACCTTTTGGCAACACAAAGCCATTTCTTCCTATGTGTACGTACAGAAAGAAACAGTTAGTTAGACAGCATGCTATTTTTAATCTCGCTTTGAGCTTTGTTTAAAACTCTCTTTTCTAAAGCTTGAAGGAATGCTAGACTGCTCCGGCTGAAACTCCCACAGGAAAATGAAAAGAACACAAAGGGACCAGCAGGGATATTTTTCATTGGAAAGTTACCTGCAATAAATCTAAATATGGCTCTTGACTACATGTGTACACGTGCAACCAGAACCCAGAGTGCTTTGAACAACTACTATATAAAAATAAAAGGAGAATGACAGCTAGAATGTATAGGTGCTTCTCCACTTCCTACATACATTCTCTATCACCCATATTTCTACATGCTGGTTCTCAAAAGTGCAAATACAAACATCAAAATATATTATTAATGAATAGGGTTTGATTACTACAACTACAACTACTAATACTAATACTAATACTAATACTAATAATAATAATAATAATAATAATAATAATAATAATAATAATAATAATAATAATAATAATAATAATAATAATAATAATAATAATTTAGTACACTTTTGCACACAGTGTTGCAGTACTGTGCATCACATTGTATTATATATTTTTTGCTGTATTTTCATTCTGGTGTATATGATGCATACTAGTAGAGTTTTGTATGGGTTTCTGTTTTCAGTGTGAAACTAAAACATCATTTTGTTACTGACGATGTATTAATATATCATGACATTTGATTGCATGTATAATTTCCATAGTAGAGTAGGTACATGCCTTCCCTATATTGAGGCATGCTACTGTGCACGAATCAAGCTGTCTGACTCCTGAGCACACAGCACCCACTTAATGAAATGCTTTAGGCTGGCTGGTATGCTTGAAGTAAAGTCAATGGGAAGTGTCAATGCTGGAGTGCCGAGAAGGTCAAGCTTATGATTACTACATCAAAACCAAGAGGGTGCCCTCGCATTGCACCAGATAACACAGCAGTTATAAAGGAGCTTCCCATAGAACCACATTGTAGTAGTTCTGCAATGAAATCTCAGATACTGACGCTCTTTCATGATGGTTTATATTAGGCAATCAATTGTCATCTCCACCACTGGGCTTTCACTCGTTACCTTATGGTAGATTCCTTGTGTGTTCATACACACAAAAAAAAAATTAAAAATTCATCATAGCAATAATACTTCCAACAACAGCAATATCTTGATAAGTGTTATTGAAGTTAAAAAAGTTGGCACAAAAAAAGCATAATAGAAGTTTATAGTTTTGTTGTCTTTGTTTTTTTGTTGTTTTTTGCTATACCCCAATACATGCTTTAACAAATGTGTGAAGCTAAACAAACAAACAAACAAACACACAAACAAACAAACAAACAAGAGCCAGCACGTTCTTATATATATTTTTTTTATCTGCAGAGGTCTTCTACACAAAGAGTAAATGTGCATTACTGTATGATTTAGGGTTAGGGTCAATGTGCATTACTGTATGATTTAGGGTTAGGGTCAGTGTGCATTACTGTATGATTTAGGGTTAGGGTCAATGTGCATTACTGTATGATTTAGGATTAGGGTCAATGTGCATTACTGTATGATTTAGGATTAGGGTCAGTGTGCATTACTGTATGGTTTAGGGTTAGGGTCAATGTGCACTACTGTATGATTTAGGGTTAGGGTCAGTGTGCATTACTGTATGGTTTAGGATTAGGGTCAATGTGCATTACTGTATGATTTAGGGTTAGGGTCAATGTGCATTACTGTATGATTTAGGATTAGGGTCAATGTGCACTACTGTATGATTTAGGGTTAGGGTCAATGTGCATTACTGTATGATTTAGGATTAGGGTCAATGTGCACTACTGTATGATTTAGGATTAGGGTCAATGTGCACTACTGTATGATTTAGGATTAGGGTCAATGTGCATTACTGTATGGTTTAGGGTTAGGGTCAATGTGCATTACTGTATGGTTTAGGGTTAGGGTCAATGTGCATTACTGTATGATTTAGGATTAGGGTCAATGTGCATTACTGTATGATTTAGGATTAGGGTCAATGTGCATTACTGTATGGTTTAGGGTTAGGGTCAATGTGCATTACTGTATGGTTTAGGGTTAGGGTCAATGTGCATTACTGTATGATTTAGGATTAGGGTCAATGTGCATTACTGTATGGTTTAGGGTTAGGGTCAATGTGCATTACTGTATGGTTTAGGGTTAGGGTCAATGTGCATTACTGTATGATTTAGGATTAGGGTCAGTGTGCATTACTGTATGATTTAGAATTAGGGTCAATGTGCATTACTGTATGGTTTAGGGTTAGGGTCAATGTGCATTACTGTATGGTTTAGGATTAGGGTCAATGTGCACTACTGTATGATTTAGGATTAGGGTCAGTGTGCATTACTGTATGATTTAGGATTAGGGTCAATGTGCACTACTGTATGATTTAGGATTAGGGTCAATGTGCATTATGATTTAGGTTTTAATCTATCACGAGCGAAATCCAAGATAATGTATTTATAACTGAAAATTGCATTGTTCTGCACTTTTGAAAAAATGCCTTTTCAATCAAAACTGGCAATAAAACGAGAGGCCTTTGGCAAACCCAGTTCAGAAGAACATATTTTTTTTTGACAGTTACAGAAAAGTCATATTTGATATTTTTTTAAATTTCATTAAAAGGCATCCTTTTCTTAATTGAATCAGGCAATATTCCAAAAGCAGAGCAAAGCGAGATCTTGAAACAGGATCTGACTTTGTTCTTGTTTCCTGATTTCCTATCAAAGAGGGATCTTGATCAGTGTCAGTAACAGCATGTGTGGTTGATACGCACACACACACACACACACACACACAGTATCTGCTACAGTATCAAATGTCAGAATAAAATGAGTCTGGACACAAATACCTCTTTGAAAAAGCATGTGTATGACAAAGACTGCAACTGTTATAAACCATATTTCCCATGCATTTGATTTCATGAGAGTTTAATACTGTGAAAGATATATTTATTTTACTGTAGGTGCAGAACACATTTTAAAAGAAATTAATCCTGGTTATTAAATATGCATTTCCACGTGGGTTGCACAGCAATCCTGAAACTAAACATGAATTTCAAACTGCAATTATTTGAAAAGTTAGGCCTTTTTATTTAGCCAGAAATATATACAGTATCTTGAACATACAGTTTAATAAATAAATAAATAATGACATGAATGATTATTATAATAATAAAGAAACCTTTTACTAGCTGTTTAGGTAGCAATGTTATTTAATTGAGCCTGTGCCGTAGAAACAGAGCAATGTTTTTTTTGGTTGTTTTTTTCTGAAGCAGCACAGATTCAGTTGTTCTGGTCACAAGGGGGTAGCATTGACACAGTTCTGTAAAGCTGTCAGCTAATGTTACAGCTGGGGGACAGAATGCCTTTGATATAATTGAGGTCTCAGACCTTTTTCAAGAGCATATATTGGTTTGAATGGTAAAATGGTCAAGCTACAACGCATTTCCATAAGTGGATGTAAAATTGCATTTAGGACAACCCCTGCATTTTAACTGCTCTTCAAACAGTAACCCAAAGCAAGGCTTTAGGATGTGACTTGTAATTTCCTATTGTTTATCCAGAGAAATGCAATGAAATAAAGTACTCAGGCACAGGCTGCTTCATTCAGAAGCCATTAAAAGAAAGAGATGTGTTTCTTTGAAGTCTGAAACCATTTAAAAGAATCGCAGTGCTTTCCATGTCCTGGCTCGGGGTTTGATTGAATTCAGGGAAGATTTGTTTGAACGTCACAGGAAAATCTTGTTTGTTAGTTCATGCTTTGAAAGATTCAAAGACATCAGGTCAATGATAAAGGACTTCAACAAAACACACATGCATACATACATACATACACACATAAGCACATACATACATACATACTGTACACATGTACATGTTTAAAAGGGACCTATTTATAAACTTTAACATATTGTAAAGATAAAACAATCAATCAAAAATCAAGTCTGATTGTTGAATGAAATGACATTTGATATTTTCGAGACCTGTTCTATAAACTATCGTTTTTTTGTATTTTTTTCTTTCTTTAACAACAGTTAAAGTTTAAAGGATACATGACTTTCTTTAATGAGAATTATTATGATTTGTTTATTTATTTATTTAGTTAGTAGCTCAGGTGGCCCAGAAATCTATTTGGATTTCAAAGTATGTGTGTGTGTGTATATATATTGTATATATATATATATAATATATATATATATATATATATATATATATATCTCTATCCTATACTATTTCAGAAGATCCTTTGTGATGCTCATCACCATGTATCTGTGCCTAACCTAGTGGTGTTGCTCACTGGAGTAAATTAAATGGTTGCTTTATTTATAATATCATAATTATTTGTAATACTGTATATTTAATAATGGTTATAATCGTACATTTTGATTTAGATTAAGTTTTGGCATTGATATTTTTGTGGTCTGTGTTGATGTGACCGTTGTGTACGGAAACTCAATTACAAATCTAACTCTTCTGTGATATGCAGCATTAACTTTTCGCATGTATTAAATAATACGAACACATTTCTAGATTTGTTCATTTAGATTTATTCATGGGTTTATTCATTTGCATGGATGTCCTGTCGTCAGTCGGAAGCCATTTATTTGTTTAACAGAACGAAAATACACATAACACGAACATTTAATGGAACAGGGTGAGTTATGTTTTCTAGGAAACAAAACCGTCATTTTCAGGGGGAAACAAAAAAACAAAACTCCCGACTGTTTCAAAATACGGTTGAGTTGTCGAGGTTTTAAATAACTAATAATTAAGTGTAACATTACACAAACCAGACTGGGCACTGTGGAAGAATGATACTTCAGAAAGAGGAAAGGAAGTGACACGTCCAAGAAGGGAGGTCTGATAATATCTTCCTGTCTGGGAAAAACAAGCACATGAGAGACTATTAATTACGATTTTGTTTTCTAGAAAACGTAATTCACCGTGTTTGATTAAATGTTCATGTTCATGTGTCAAAGAGATAGTTTTCAGTGTTTTTGACGTTATGACGTTTTGACGTTTCAAGTTATTTGACGCTCACAAGCAAGGTCGGGGTCAATTTTTCAATTCCAATTCCTTTTAAAAATCAATTCCCAATTTCAATTTCCATGCCCTTTTAATCAATTCCAGCACATCGTTGATCAAAAGGGCATTTAGCAGTATTCTGTTAAAATGAACGTCTCACATGGAAACACAAACTGGAGCAGCTGAACAATCACAACAATTATTATGTCTCTAAAATATCAATTTTAATTCCTTCGAAGGAATTGGAATTGGGAATTGATTTTAAAAAGGAATTGAAAATGGAATTGGAATTGAAAAAAAAGGACTGACCCCCCCTCCAGAACCCCAACTCACAAGTTATAAGAATCACAATCTTTCATACAAACAAACATCCAAGCTTGCCTGCTTGCACACCTCTACACTGCCAAGACTACAAACAAGCACACCAGCAAATCACCTCGAATAAGTATATTTTTGCGTTGTTGTTTTTTGTGCTCTTTAATATATGAATGTCTACACGGCAGCGTGCTGAATATTCTGGTTAACCTGAACCGTACCCTCTACAAATGTATTTCAGGAAGAAAATTACCTGGGTTTTGCGAAGGGGAACTAATCTCTCCAAGCATGACACAGGACAGGAGAGGCCTCTTACTGTTATTATCATCTGTCTGCTGGTGTTAGCTGGAGCGGGCTTGACGCACGATCCTGGAGAGCGAGTGGGACCTCCAAAGTGACAAGAGGAAGAATGCCACCTTGGGACGCCCCGCTGCGCTGATTCAGTGATGGACAGAGAGGGACAGGTTCTCACAGTTTCACCAGAAGACAGCAAAGCAGAACTGATTGTGTTTTTTTTTTTTAAGCGGAACTATCTTTGTATGTATGTGTCTATGTATTTATTTATTTGTTATTTTTGCTAATTAGCACTTTACACTAAGTGTCTGTAATTACTGTGTATTTACATAGTAGTTACTTAGCAAATACATGTGTACTTACACATAATTACAATGTTACGATGTACTTAATGTGTAATTTGTTTGGCACGATATAACCCTAACCCTAACTATTAACCCTAACCATTTTCTGATACAGTTGTGTACTTACATATATTGTGCACAAATATTTACACATTAAGTACATTGCAGCATACTATCATTATGTGTAAGTGCACATGTATTTACTATGTAACTACGATAGAAATACACAGTGAATAGAGAAACGCAATGCAAATTGCTATAAGCTTGCACAAAATGAAATGCTACACTGATGAGTGCACATCTTTTCAGTGTACTGCATGTGAAACAAAACACTCAGGTTCACGTTGTGACCCCCAAACCACTTGCAAAAGCATGAAGCCGAGCCCTGATAGAAATCACTGCGGGCAGTGGATCCTGTTGCCCCTTCACCATGCTCTTCTGAGATGCAGTATTGCAGCCTTGTTAATGTTTGTGTTTTGTTTTGTAGAGGTGCTGTGCAGGTGACACGTGTTGGGAGCCGGGAGTATGATCTGAGAGGTATGGCACTGGGGAGCTGGGGGAGAGAGGGATGCGCTTGCATGTTGTCACAAGGCGTTTGCTGACCTTTTCATAAATGTTTGTTGGAAAAGGCTAAACGCCCGGGTCAGTGCCGAGTAGGTTCAGCTCTGATGAGTGTTTTGCTCCGGGCTGGGGATGTACTTCCTCATGACAAGTAGCAAAAGAACTGACTAACTTCAGGCGTATAGAATCACAGTGGATCAGGGGGAGGAACACAGAGAAGCAGAATGCATATTCTAATATCAATGGTTTCTTTGTAAGAGAAGGTTGTCTAGCTCCAGGCTTGTGCCAGTACAGTATCACATTTCTGTAAGCATGCTATACTTATTAGGCTAGAGAGGTTAGTTACAGTGCTGTGAGTAAACCGCTCATCTATTTTTTTAGTTTGAATTAAGAGCCCCAGGTTAACTCTTTGTGCTCTGAAACCTGACTGACTCTCTGCTGTAATATAAACGCAAAGGGCATTAGAATTAATGATTGCATCTTCAGCGATGTCAGTAGCAGGGATGTGTTGAGGAGCCAATGTTTGAAACCCTGAGTGCGGTTCATGTATCGAGATAGGGTGACTGTGAACAGGAGGCATGTTTAAACAGGTCTTGCTCATTACGCTGTCTGACTGAATGAGAATTCATGAAACGAGCCCGTTACTGAAGAGGGTGGCTGGATATGATGTAACTGCTAGCACTCACAGTGCTGCCGCGGATTCTGATTCAATGTGCCATTGATCTGTCCAGTCCAGTCGCCACCCTGTCCTCCTAGATCCTCTCTCTCTGCTAAAGGGATCACAATACTGATATGTAGACACTTCCTCTAGTGCACAATCACGCATCTGAATATACATTTAGGTCCAGCCCTAGGCTGTACTGCTTTTTGTAACAGCAGGCACCTGTACGAAGGGCATTACAAGTGTTGGGTGTACTGTAGAGTTCTGTCTTAGACAATCATTGAATTGGGACAATATAACGCTTGAATCCAAAATATTGCATGATACATTGTTAATAATATTTCCAAGTGTTCTACATGAGTTCCACAACACAATGGTCTTTTAAGTGGCTGATGGCTTCTGATGAATGGGACACACTCATCGCAGATGGTCCAGCAGAACTAAATGACTCCAGAATTGTTATTGATGGCAAGTATTGTTCCTGCTCGTCTTTCAGGCTTTACTCAAGGCTTACAGCTTCCTTAAATTTTTTACAGGACTCCCGAGGTGGAAAATCATAAGCCCCCTTTATGTATTTCTCGTTAGTTTATTGATTTATATTTTACTGTCTGCTGAATTCTATTGTGAACCGCTGTGGAGCAGGCTCAATGTGGCTTTGATTTATATCCCTACAAGTTTCCACTGCAGAGTCCAAAACTCTGGGGTATCCCACCACACTGCAAGCAGCTGGGGTGTGCGCGTTTGTCACCTCCTGATACATACTGCATATTTAAAAGAGTTCATTATGGGACATGCGTCATTTCCCTAGTACGGTACAATGCATTTAGAAAGGACTCGCTTTTTAAATTTAAAAAAAAAAAAAAAAAAAAAAATGTAAGTCTGTGTTGAAATATCTCATAGATGAAAAATCCAAGAGGGGAGGTCTCTGGTCTTGACTCTTTGGGTGCTTGGCCACTAGGGGTCGCTGATGCACGTTGAGCACCCCCCCCACCCACCCTTCGCCCCTGGCTGATTAGCATTGGTACCCCCCTGCTTGAGTGTGAAGGCGATTCAAACCTCGTGACTCACCTTGCACCCCGAGCTTCTGGGGATCACTGTGAATAAAGCTGGTTTTGGGAAAAGATCTTTCGCTGGATGCAGTTACCGAGAAAGCAAAATATTGTGGCCATAGGACTTAACCCATAGCTGGCCTGGAAATTGAATTTTATGTCAATTGATAGTTGACGTTATGCTCCTTTGTAGAAAACAATCATCCGAAGGTTGCTTGCAGTAGTATTGTTGTAGAAATTTGAGGGGGGGTGAAGCCACACAGGCTAAATCTATGCTGAGATCTGAGGATATGGGAACAGCACAGATGATAACAGGGAACATGCTGATACATGTTCATTTATGTATTTTATTTTAGAGGGAGAAAAATAACATTTTAAATAACACCGTGGAGCTGTAATATTTAATTCCAGAGTCTTGTAACGTTCTATATACATTTTAGGCAGATAAAAAAAGAGACAGATGAAAGATCCGCTCAATGAAATAGCGCATCAGTCCTGATTGGAATATTAGTTTGCTTGAGGTTTGAAATGCTGAGATGTAATCCATCATTCATTGCGGCTATGTATTTTAAACCACTTGCTATACACTTTCACAGGTCTGCTTCTGTTAGAGCGTGCCGCCTTCTGCAAAAGATCGATTCCGATAGTTATTCATACCTCATTTATGGTAAAACATTTTGCTGAAAGAAAATGTTTATATTTTGAATACGTTGCAAGTACATTCTGAAATATTTCCCTGCATATACCGTGCATTCGCATTCAGTGATCATCAGGTAGCTGGTAGTTTTTTGGGGGTTTTTTACAGCGTGAGATCCCCCTGTGAATGAGATGAGACAAAAAAAGGTAATTTGGCAACAACCGCATTGTTTTGAGCTGCTAAATAAAATCATTTGCAATCCCTGGATGTTAAAGAATGGAAACTCTGTGTAAACTGAACAAAATGGAATTGTTGGACCTACATTAGCTGTCCCTTTGCCTTTGTGTGATGTTTGCAATCACTCTGATAGGTTTGCGTTCAGATGCTATGACTATTAGTCTGTTGATAGGGCTGAGTTCAGATGCTATGACTAGAAGACTGTTGATAGGGCTGTGTTCAGATGCTATGAGTTCAGATCCTCTGTTACAGATATATGTAACTTAAGCTATCTAGTGATCTGCCAATTTGAACTGCTGGAAGTTTCCTTTCATTTCGCTGGCAGTACACTGCTGTACACTAGATGGCGCTGGCTGGACTAATGTGGCAGGCAACTACAACAGAAGAGCAGCCCTCAAACTCCTCATCAAAGCAACTTCAAACACAAAACAATCAAAAACCAAACAAGAACATCATGTCTGAATACGTTTTAAAAACAGTTTAGCACCAGTTTTTGAAATGATTTGCACCCCTGTGTTACACACCTCAGCTCAGTATATAGACAGATACGGTGCACATCAATGATCAATACATCTGAAAGCATCGTTTTCCTGTTATTGCCCATATTTATTGAACAGTCCGTGCCATGAGTCAGTGCCAGCATTAGAAACCATGTTAAATACAATCAAAAGTCAGCTGCACTTGTTGAACTGAATCAGACTTTATAAAATGGGTTGATAGTCACCTACCACTGTGACATTTCACTGCTGAGTGATATCATAACCCCCCCCCCCACACACACACACCCCCACCACATCAATTATGATTGATGATCCCATTACATCTTGTGCATACCGGCTTCACCAAGTTCCTTTGCAGCAGTTATGAATCACACAATTCAGACACGCACCTGAAATTTTATGGTTTCGAGAGTGTCTGGTTACAGCACAGAGGCTTCCAACAAGACATTTCCAACCCACATCCACTACATTAAAGTTTCATTTTGTGTCGTAAAGCTAACGTTTATATTTATTCGTCTACCTGTGGAATTGCTTGCTGAAATACTTCATGCAGAGACACCCTGTCCTATCAAACATTTAATTACAGCTGCAAATCACGCAGGTCCTACAAATTTGCACGGCTTGCTTTTTTCGGCTTTAAAAATTAACCATATCTTTATCTATAAGCAACGGGTCTCTCCCATTACTGTTGTTTTTTTAATCTGTGATGATAAGGTGGCTGTTAATATATCAGCCCTGGTGGTAAACGCCAGACGAGAGCTTACCAAGGTTTTAAAATCCATTTGCTTTCTTCTTGTTAGCCAAGTGCAACTGTCTCTTCCTGGTACCTGATCACTTCCTAGCAATTCCTGACTGCAGCTAGACATTGTATTAAAACAGCACAGGAAGTGATTGTGAACCAGGAAGCAACTTTTACTTCTACAGCAATGCCTTGAAATATCTACAAAGAACCAAAAGTTAAACTGAAGACAACGATAGTACTGCCAGCGCCGAACATGCTTTGAAAGCGAGTGAATCAGTCCTAGGCTGTCCTGACTTTCCAGTGGAGCTGACAGACAGGTAAAGACAGAATAATGACTAGTAACTCAGTATTGGATCAACAGAACCCAGAGCCACTCAGAGTAACTGCAAACATCATAAAAAGCCACAGGGAAGCTACTTGCCCTGCAAGCAATCGCTGCTTTAACTGGAGGGCGTCTGAAATATTTCACAAGGTGCTTATCTGCAGTGCTGCAGCACTCTCGAGGACAGGCTTGTTATGTGCTGTTGTGCATGCTCAAGGGGGCTAGTTATCCACTACAAGACTCTTCAAATATCTTCAAATATTAATGCCAGTCGTGGCTCCTGATCAGCGGGACGTCATCATATTGCTAGTTAAAATATGCAATGTGTACAGCGAGCGCCGCTGCCCCCTCCCTCCGTTATCCACCCCTGTCCCAAGAGAGAGAGCCGAGGAGCTCCTAGCCAAAGCTAATAGTTATCCTGCCTGCCCTGGTAAAGATATGCACCCTCGACGCAGCAGGGTGCCCATATTAATCCCCACCCAGTGGACCTGGCAGGACTAAATTTCCATGCCTCTACACCTATCTCTAGGAAGAAAAACCCTTTGCTAATTATTTATACTAAAATCATGCACAGAGACTCTTACACCAGTCTTAGTGCTTAGTTCAAAAAGAGTTCCTCTGCATATTTAATAGAATTAATGCTTGCTATCACTATCAGCATTTGATAAATTACCAGCGCATCCCAGACAACAAGGCACACAGCCATTAGTGGATATCACATATGAGGGGTTTTTTTTTTGTACAAAAATATATAGTTGAGCAGAATCTGTTCCCCCCGTCATCAGGGATATCTTTTTCTGCCTTTTTTATTGTATTGCAGTGACGTGATCTTTTAGTTACCCTTTGTCTTGGAAGAAAAATGAATTCTCATTTGCATTAACTCGTCTAAATGTCACCCACCGATATTTTGCTAGACATTAGCAAAGCTGGCAGCGAGCGGCGCTGGGTAATTGCGTTCTGGCTAGCGGAGGGATTTACATAATTTCAGACAGCAATTAAAGAATCCTAGGGAATGCTTTTTTTTCTTCTTCTAGTTTCTCCCTCTCTCGCTCTCACTCTACAAAGAAAGCTCTCGTTTACACTTAGCTCGCCGCTCCTCGCTGTTCATTTGCATAAAATTAAAGGTTTTCATGATCTCGAACAGCAGGATAACATTTAAAATTCTGTTTTAAAACGCTCACCTTAGAATAATAAAATGCTAATATCTTTTCCCAGGCTATGCGAGGTTGCTGGCTGCCTTCAACTTGCAAACTTTAGACACTAAAATCTTTTTTTATTTTTTAAATGGGTTTCATTTTTTTTTCTTCTTTTTTTGATTGCCCTGATGATAGTAAAATGTGCACATCAAGGATATATATTTTTATAGTTCAGTCATGTTCAGACTGATAACTTTGTCTCTCAAAGCAAACAGACCATCTCAGCAGCATACTGGGCCCCATTTTCAAGCTGTTACAGTGTTTGTCTTCAACTTTAGAAAACTACTTTAACTTACTAACATTTTCAGGAGCAAAATGTACAGTCAATGCAAACTCTTTGAATACAGTTCCCAAATACTGACCCAAGAAGAAATTCAATGTGGAAACCTAAGCTGAAAAACTACACAAACAGGTAGAAACAGGTGTGCCTTGCCTAGTGTTGGGCGTTTCTGTGATTCGGGCTGCTGTAGCATGCCTGTTTCTTTACAAAATGCAGGAATCTGCCCCCTCGATAAACCAAGACCTGCCTGGTCGTTTTCTACAAACGTTGCCATTCGAGGAACCCCCAGGAGATGTCTTGAGTGGCAAGCTGGTCAAGCAGCCACTGGGTTCATGGAGGAGCTGGTCAGTTGCACCCACAACCATGTGTGCAGCCACAGAGATCCATCGGGTTTTGTCACGGCTGTAGCTGAATAGTTGCACACTGCTTACATAGTTCATGTCACAGGACCATATACCATGCAGACTAAAGGAGATCCTATTTTTAATCGCATTCTGTAGTCTAGCAGTGGAGTTTACCATCTAAAATATATCTGTCTTTATTGCTTTATCTACTGCAGCTTCTTTTTCTGCACTTTCATGCCAAGGGCCCCTGGAAAGGCTCTCCTTCTTGACATCAGCTCTTCACTTTCAGTTAGTCTTTTCCAATCTGATTACCTTTCCTCCACACCCTCTCATGAAAAGTCATGTGTGTGTGTGTGTGTGTGTGGATAGATAGATCGAAGATTGGTTGAGGTATGCTCATATATCTAGCAAAAGCTATAATGTTTGTCAGCCTTGGGTCAAACGAGAACACCCCCGCACTACTGCGCACACACACACACACACACACACACACACGCACACTCATAAACTTAATTAACAAACGAGGAGGGGAATGTAGCTCCAGAGGTTGATATTTCCCCATCAAGACTTATCAGAGTTAATGAGTTCCTGATATGTACAGTAACAGTGTGAGGCAACATAAAGACAGCTGCCAGCCCTGTGTGTAAATGTGTAGCAGCATCTTATCGGTTTTAGAGCCAGCCGCGTTGTGAAAAGGTTTACCAGTGTAGTGAGACAGTCACAAATTGGAGTGTGTTGTTAATAAATGCTGCTAACTTTATGGTCTGTATTACAGAACACACTGGTATGCTGCAGTTTCTATATGCATCCCTTAGAGGACAAGTGTCAATTCTGAATGTAATCTAGCACTGGATATATTTTATGCTCTCAGGATTCTGCTAATTTGGCTGTTTCAAGGGTTCATACCCGTACGAGAGAATTCTCTTTTCCAGAAAAACTCCCAAAGACGTGGAACTCTTTCCATCATAGCATGACGATGGAATCTAATAATCTCTCCTTCTCTGGCTTTATAGATCATAGGAGGGAATTGCTTAGAGTGACACATTGTGAGCAGAACAGGATTCCTGGGAATCCCCCCCCCCCCCCCCCCCCCCCCCCACACACACACACACACACACACACACACACACACACACGCACACACGCACGCTGACAGTGGTGTTTAATTCCCTCTCATGTATGGCTGACATTTGCGCTGCCACAAAATATTAGACAACTATGCCAGTCTCATCTGCATCTTGTAATGAGTGTGGGGAGGAAGTATCAGACTGGTCAAGCCAAACAGGAGACTAAAACGATGTAAAGCACCCATACTGGTGATCTATTGGTGTTTTTAACGATCTATGAACAGTGGCAATAGCACTGTAGTCATGAATAAGTACCCATAGATTTACTAAGTGACCACTATGTAAATGCACAGTAAACAGAGACACGTCATGCAAGAGAGGCCACGAAACAGGAAGGGAAGAGTAAAGAAAGGAATTCAAATGCCATTTGTAACTGCCTGCTCTTCAATGAATGCATTGAAACAAACGTGAGAGATGCAGAGTTAAGATGGTTAATGGGTATTGCTGTATTGCCCCTGCCTGGCATCATAGCAGGTTATTAGACAGTCAAATAGTCCAGCACTGTAAGCATCAGCCAGAACAGGTGCAGTGTGATCTCTTGGCTTCAGCACTGCTAGTGCAATCAAGGGGCCAGCTGTATAGTACTGTATATTCTGGCTTTCTTTTGAGCTCTAGTAAATGTGTGGAGATACGCTGCACAACCCTCTACAACCCATGCTGCCCCTCATTTGGTACCTCCGTCTGTTTCATTGCTGTGCAGCAAAGGGTTTTTCCACCTCAGCAGTGGAAATTGATCAAGTGACATCTAGCTTCAAACTCAGCTATTTCATTTCTCTGCGTTACAGAAAGCCTAATATCCATTTACATCCCTCTGTAATGTTTTTTTTTCCTTTTTTTTTTTTTCTTTTCTGAAAGATATTGAGCACCGGCCTCCTAAGCGAAGGGTTTTAATACATTATTGATCTGTGGTTGAACTGAAGGGCCACTGCATTAGGATAGGTTGCCTCAGCCTATCGTTATATGACATTTGGGTACTTGTGAAAAATTAAACCAATTATGAAATAAGCCATTGACTGCCTCAAAGTGCAATCAGTTGTCACATTGGAAAGCACTTGCTTCTGAATGCTGTTAGATCAGCTTTGTGGTTAGAAAGAGAGAGGGGAGATGTGATTCCCAGGTTGCAGTGGCAGTCTGGGACACAGATGATCCAACTATGTTATGACGTCCCCCTTCAGCTACTGCAGTAGGACTCAGAACTGTAAAACCATGTGCAACCCCAATGGGACCTTTATAGTGTGCTGTCTAAAGCTTGGAGCTTGGTTTCAAGAGACTGCATAGCACACCAGGGGAGAGTTTGATACAGCAAAGTTGCCTTAAACTAGGTCTCCTTGAACCTGGTTTCAAGCCACTGTTCCTGAAAAAAGTGGCTTTGTGTTCCCTCAGCTTTAAGAACTGCACAGGCAGTTTCAAAGTGCATCATTGGTTTTAGGGTTTTTTTGTCCTAAAATGTAATCTGTAGAGGCTACGGGGTGCAGCCACAGTTTAACAATTTGACTAGAAATCAGTTCTCAGTCTCAGAGCTATCTGCACTGCTGTACTCCAAAAAATGAATATATATATATATATATATATATATATATATATATATATATATATATATATATATATATATATATATATATATATATGCGCTCTAAAGAGCAGCGGATCCAAATGCTGCCAGCACAGAAGTATTACAGAAAGGGTTAAGCCTTACTTTTAAAGACAACAAAAATACACTGAAGAGACACACTGTTAGAAATGCTGGTTCTCACAAAGCCCTCTACTGTTCAGCTCTATTGAGCAGACCCCAGCTCCATTGCTGTGACTGTGAAGTGGCTTCCTCAGCATGTCAAGATATTACGGGTTAGTTGTATCTGTTTGAGATATGCAAGGTGACATGTTTCACAGTAAACTTTAAAGAGCTTAACCAAGCTTTGAAGAGGAATTTGAGAATGAGATGTTCAGCAGAAAGGGAGTGGTGGTGGTGGGGGTCCCAATTATAATTTTTTTTACCTGCAGTATGTACAACAGAAGCCTTCCCTGGTGTTCAGACAGCATGTCATTTGCACAGATTTGGTCATTTACATTTTTCAAGTGCTTCTCAAGGGGAGAGATGACAGTGTGGGGGGGGGGGGGTGAAGCAGCTTTTGCAATCTGGTGATCCAAGGCATTGAGTGTTCCGTGGGTCAAGTATAAGGCATGTCCGTGACGATGGCAAACTATAGGCATGACCATCCCTACACACAAAATCATGGAGTCCACTTATGTGGAAAGTGCCCAGCTAATACCTTCTCCAGGGGCAGGGAGGAGTCATGCGTTCATGTGTACTGCTGGACCTGTTAATATAGAGTAATTCGCACTGGGATCGAAACAGCCTAACACTGTAGCAGAGCTAAAAAAAATAAATAAATAAAAAAGCACATTGCCAAAATCAGTGGTTTTCCTTGTTATCCTGAAGGGTTATTGGAGGCCAGGTGTTTATGGTAAAAGCTGGGAGATGGTTGGTGGCAGTGGTGGTGCGCACCATGTAGAATATTTTCGTTTCTTTAACCATGGTGCACAGTATCGGTAGCACTTTACAATAAGCATCTCTAACCGCACTGTGTTACATTGTAATAGCACAGTAATTACATCTGTGGCCGTATAGTTATAATGCAACACCATTCATTTAAGCTGCTAACATCTTCTGTAATGATACTGTATTTGCACATTAAAGTGTGTATTTGCAATGCAATTACTTAGTTACCCCATGTGTAATTATTGTGCAATTACAATGTAGTTAGAGATACTTAAGGTAAAGTGGTTCTGTGGTTTTATTTAGACAGGCTGGATACATTATAGTATAATTATACAATACAGTGTATGTGATTTCCTGTATATTTTTTATATGGCTTACAATACATGCTATGACTTCCACGCAGTCTAACATTAGTGTATATAGTGTATGTGTGTGTTTTAAAAGGGTATCCTGTGTCTTTAAACTGAAAACATAAAAAAAACAAAAAAAAAAAAACAAACAAAAGCATCTTTGGTAAGCCGAAGCTGCAGAAGTGGTTGAAATGGGTGTGAAATAAATGAAGTGGAGCCGGTAATACAGTGTGTTATAGCAGAGACTGACAAGCCTGTCCCTCCCATGAAGCAGATGAGCTGGCATTATACAGACAAGACATCCGCGCGGCAGTTATCAGCACAGGAATAATGAGGGACCAAGCCAGTGGAGCAGGGAGAGTCGTCCGAGCCAGCCAAGTGGAGAATTTAATTTCACCGCAGCCAAGCCATGCCCGTCAGAGGGCCTTTGGTGCACTCTGACGCCTCGGGAATCAGACGGCCAGCTCCCCATCCCACTGCTGGTGTCAGGACAAAGGGGGAGAAGTGGAGAGAGGAGTGACAGCAAGAAAGCAAGAAAAAAAGAAAGAAAAAGAAAGAAAGAACTCATGTTTCTCATTTTCCAGAGCGCAGAGTTATGATTAAATAAAAGGCAATGAGATTGGTACTGAGCTGAGGGAAGGAAATAATATTGTCTTTGGTTCATGTTTTTGACTCCTTTCTTCTCCACACTAAGATCAGCACTGGTGCTGTGCATGCTGTAGCTCTCTGTCTGCAAACACAGTATACAGCGTGTATAACAAGAGCCCTGAGTGTGTTTGTTATGTATGCCCCTTGTTTTGCAGTGCTCATTGTTAATAACTGGGGGTTGGCTTTGTAGGGTCAAACACATTAAAAAACCTCTATTTTAAATTATTCCACAGGAGCTCTCGTTCCAGCTTTGTCCTACTATGCTTCCAATCTTGAATAAGTCCTAGTCTAATCTACCCACAACTGTAACTGTGAAGGGGAAGCAAGGCTACGACGAAGACCCGATGATTTTAGGGCACTCCTCTCTTCTATTTATACCCCAGCACTGCCAAAGAGCTCCGTCTTCAGGATACACTTTCCATGCAAGTTGCAAAGTTTAACTCTAAAATAGTAATTCTTTAAAACACAGCACGCTCTGCCTCATAATGCCTAGATCCTTAAATCATTTTGCAATTTGAAGTAGATTTAACAACCTATAAATCTTAAATTTGTGCAATTTCTGAAGCGTAGATTTAACAACCTAATACAGTTATTACAAATTCAAATACTAACGATCAATACCTTTTTTTCTCTTGCATTGAAAATATTTATACATCTTTTTACTGACCGAAATTTTCATTTTATACAAATCCATCTTTTATAACGTTTGACAATCTTATTTAATAAAAGCAAGTTTGCACCTGGAAGGGTCAAGGGAACCTATTATACGTATAATATGCATGCTAGCTAGATAACAAGAACAGGCTCCTATATATATATATATATAATAATATATATATATATATATATATATCTATATATATATATATATAATATATATAGCAGTGTTGCTTGCAAACCTTTTCTTCTTTAACTCGGGTAACAAAACTACCGTATAACAGTTTGCGTTCTGCTCAAGTGGTCATTTCAGACACAGTGACACTGCAGCCAATTATCCCTGTAGCCATGCTTATTAAATACAAGATGTCCTAGCAGTGCATGGCTGTAAGGGGTGACTACTCACCCAGGCGTGGTAATCCCTGCACGCTCTCACCTTCCCTCACCTTGCATTGTGAAGACTCGCTGGCTGACCTTGACTGCTCGGCTAAGTGAGGTGGCCCATGAAACTGCACTGGCTCACCCAATGAGGGACCTGCCACCTGGCACTGATGCGCAGGCACTGGGGGAAGCTGTATTAGACACGGCATACTGCAGAGTGGAGCTCAGGTATAGTATCTACAAATCAACTAGTTCAAGAGTATTAAAGGAGAGCTAACCAATGCTATGAGATCCATTTGCTTACCTCTTATAAAGCTTTCTTAAGATTTATGGTGCTGCCTTTGAAATAGTATGTATATTTCTGCACTGTGTTTATATATAAAGATACACATTTTAAAACCCTTTTTTAATTTGTTTTCATTGCCAGCTAGATTCCCATTGAAAGATATCGGGTACCTAGACGAAGCCAGGCTCAAAACATCAAACCACACTGAAAATATAGCTATTTGAGATTTGATCAGATTCATGTCAGTGGATGCACATCTGGCAATCAGAAGAAAAAAGTAAGAGGGAAACGGGAGGTTAAACCAATTCTGCACATTGGATCCCATGCACACCCATTATGTTGACAGCATATGTAATATATTGCTGTAATATAATATGCCTGTCTGCAATCTAGAACAGAGCCAATGTGATGGGCAGATGATATTATGGGGTTATGGAAGGGGAAAGTGGATAACAGGCTAAATGGTCAATCAAAGGTTGCCAGTTTGAAGACCTGCTGAGCCTGCGTGTCCTTAAATGGACGTGATTGCAGAGGTGCATGCTCCATTAAAAAGCAGCTATTTAATACAATAATCATTCAATTAAAAAGCCCTTGTAGCAACTGCCATGGCCCATTTGTATCAACTGAATATTTTATTTGTAAGAGGGGCTGCGGAACGTATCACCTGCTGTCAACACCAGGGAAAATGTATCTGCTGGAGAGAAGGGATGCAATATTAAATAGCCTGCATTCTTCTTTTAATCTACAGAAGTTCAAACCACATTCCTAGAGCAGCTAAATATATCAGCACAGAGCTTGGCGGACTCCCTGTAGCTTCTCTCTGCTGGAAAAGGATGATCAGCGACTGAGGTGAACTCAAACCTCTTTAGCACAAAACCACTGATGACATCCTTTATTTCCTCTACTCTTCCTGTAGCTAAAAGTAGAAGATGCTGGTCAAGCAGACAAACGGTTCGGCAAGTGCATTCCTCAATGCACTGTACACAGAAGCAGAAGACACCAACCGAAATAATTGTCTACCTGACATAGTTTCTTCTAGTTTTAGCTTAGAAGAGTACAGATATCATCAGTAGTTTTGAGGAAAACCCCTTTTTGCACTGTACCTGTGACTGGGAGAGTCTGTCTCTGATTGCCTTGTTAAGAGCTTCGTATTCAGGCTCTCTTCTTCCAGGACTCCCTGCCTTACACTTCCAAAGTGTTCCAATCAGAGGTCTAGCGAGTGGTGCTGAAACTCCTCAAGTTTGTGTTCCTTGCTAGCCGGGCGCTGAACTAGCTGCATGACTTGGACTGGTTCCCACGCAATCTCCCGGGAGGTTAGCTGAATAGGTGACCCTCAGAGCGCAGATGCCATGTTTGCTGTGGGCATTTTTATAATGTGTATCAAGGCTTTGAACACCTGATGTTGCAGAGCACCTGCTGAGTGGAGGACATTCCAAAGCATTCTTATTGAGTATAGATTTGAGCAGTTGATACAGTTTATTAGATTAACTATGATATACCAACCCCAGCTTTCAAGTCTCTTCAAGTCTCTTGCAATATTCCATATTGGTATTAAACAGTGAATATTGGATATGCAAATGTTAACAGTAACACTAGATTCTTTCAGATCTTGACAGTCATAGTTAATCTAACAAACAGTATCAGCTCTTCAAATCTACCACCGCTATTACCTTGATTAACACACCATGGGCAATCTGATAAACAACCATCTTTCCTCACCTTATTTGGAGCGTGCAGCAAAGGTTCAAGTTGAGTTCCCATCTGTTTAGATTCAGCTTTCAAGAGAGGCAACATTTTCAAGTGTGAGTGCAAACAATCCTTTTACGTTTGTTTGCTTGCAATACAAAATATAGGTCAGAGCACACAGAGCACAGCACACAGCTCGCTGCAGAAATTCCCTTCTGAACAATCTGTATATTCTTTATTTAATGGAGAAAAGCAATCCCCTGGTGGCTCCAAACAGGTTTTCTCGGTTAAACTGTGCTTAACTGTTAAACCATTCAAGATCCATTGTTTTGCTACTTAAGTTTTGACATTTAAATGCACTTTTCATCTACAGCGAGATGAATGGAATGTCACAGGGGACCGTGAAAGAACTCTTTGCACGTCACGGCAGACAGACGGGTTTTTGTGTTTTAAAATCAGGGCAGGGGGAAAAAAAATGTAATCTTTTATCTGGGAATAGAGAGCTTCGGATGAGTGCAATTGATTAATCTTCCCGCAAAGCCATTTCACTCATTAGCAGTTAACAGCAAACGTAACCTGACCACCATTATAGAGTATTTACACAACTAGGGGGCCAGGCTGAATATGAACACTGTGGTTTTGTTTCATTTCATTTTCCCCTTCAGTGCAAATAAAACAGCTTTCCTCACTGAGGGCAGCAGTGCACTAATGTACTCAGTATAAGTCCATAAACAAAACTCACTGGATGTTTTGGGCCATATCTGTCCATTACAAAATGACATTTAGTGTTGTGCTTTGAAATACGTCTGCACTTCTGCATGACCAAGAGGACTTTGGGGGACCAGAGAGCTAAATGAGATTTCAGTGTCAAATCCAAACCTGACCTTTCTCTATACAGGAACCGCCTGGATTGAGAAAACATTGCTTCAACAAAAAAAGTCAAAATGTGGATTCAAAGTAAATTATAATATCTACACATCAGTGACTTGAAACCGTTCAGAGCACTGGCTTTGCTCCAACAGATTGAGAAAAAACTTCCTCTAGTGCGTTGGCATTTATTCACTGAAGCTGTAGCTCCAAAGCTCACTATGGAATAAACAAATAACAACTCAAAGTGAACTCTCATGATCACACAAATATAACTGTCAGGAACATAAATAGAAACGGTTCTTTTTTGTGTATGTGTGTGTTTGGTTTTTTTTTAGAATCAAAAATAGCTCTTACGGGAGAATCCTATTGGAGCTTGAATAAATTAAAGTCTTTAGTTTAACCAACATTATTAAGAAACCTGAGAACTCTTGAAAAGCAATTTCTGGGCGTGCTTAGGTGTGCATTGAGTTCAGAATTTGGTTCAGCGGAATACTGTATATCGATATGGTTCAGTGCTACGGGTTTGGCTTTGTGCACACCCTAACAAATGTCATAGCAATTGACAATGATACTCAAAGACGATGCTGTATCAGTTTCGTTTAAAAACAATTTTGTGCCTATTGATCTGAATTTCTTCCTGATCAGTAAAGGAGTCGCAATAAGGTGACAGAAAAAAAACTGTGGTAAAAAGATTTTTAAAAATGCATCAAAAAGAAAACCATAATATAAGAATTCGCATTCACATGCATAAAGTATATTCCAAATGCATTATGTTAATTAATACCGTCATTTTGTGAAACTTTTTTGCTCTGGTTACCTATTGATTCACTGCCAGCCTCAAGAAGGTATTTTTTTTTTGCGACATAAAATATATATGTATATATAAGAACGATATCAAATTAACATCAATTATCAGTGCAGAGTGCTGAAATCACACTGTATTTGCCAGTGTTATCATTGACAGCAAATTAATCACCTGAGCTCTAAATGAAGTAGTAGAATCCCTATTAAAGTAGTAAGGCTGACACTTACTGTGCACTTAAGAGGCTAATTGCAAAGGCTTATCTCGTTACTCCATTATTAATAAGATCTTTGTTTGGCAGCCATCTTCGCATTGTTAATGAAACGCTGTTTTCTTGGTGTCGTCTACAATCTGCAGAGTCTCTTGGAAAATGAAATAGAAGTTCCCATTGACTGATACGTCTAGACTGCATGTACGTCATCATTTTACAGTACGGCTTGTAATGTCTGCTCCTAAATTAAAGTTTCCTTTAGTAAAAGTAGGGCGGTTATTACAATGTAACAACCTTTCTAGCAGTATTTAGTATATTATTCACAGCCCTGTATAGCATGCACATAAATTGAATTTCTCTTTCATGCAAAGTGCAATGCTCAAGAAGCAAAATGAAGGAAGATCACAGAACAGACCGAGGAATATTGCAGTGTGACTGCAGGTCACTGCCGCTGTAAGAGTTGCACCAGCTTGAACTGAGGTAATTACAGAAGCACATTTAAGAAAATACAGCCTCATTTTGTTCTGGTTCTGTCCTTTGAGCAATGGGAGATTACTTCTATTGTTTGCACTATTATGTTCAGCAAATTAATAAACGGGAACAGCGGTTATATAAAAAAAAAAGGAAATGGATATGAAAAGTTGAGCTTTGCATTTATTAAAAAGCAGCTCTCTAAAGGTTACAAGCCACTACTGTAGCTGCGCAATCTGTGAAATGTAATTAAAGATGGTGTAAGTGAGAGGAGCACAGATAAAACAGCCTCTGCCGTTACACATTCCCTCTTGTAATATTTCGCTCTCCCCTGAAACGTATTCTCTCTGAACTCATTTTGCATGACATATTGCGTTTCTGCCTCAGCTATCATGAGGCTACCTGAGAATTAAACAGAGTCTGAAATACAGCAAAGCCGCACAATGCCTTTCAGACACCGTGTGTGATTTATTCATTCCAGCAAAGCAAAGCTCACAATATCACTTACAATTGCATAGCCCTGAATGCCAGGCTGCATGTTGGCAAAGACTGCCCATTGTAAACGGATATTGGAGTCATTTTATATCGCTTATATATAGATAGCTTCTATAGAGAGTTTCAAAGTTACATCTTATTAACAGAGAGGATTCCATTGTGGCTCAGGTGTATTATAAAGAATATCTATAGCGGTAAATGCACGTGTACTTAGTTACAATGTTATTATGCATAGTTACAATGTACTTATTGTACAGATGTTTTTGCACTATACGTGTAAGTACACAGTTGTATCAGAAAAGGGGTAGGGTTATATCATGCAAAAGGATGTGCACATGAAGAGCATTGTAACCATGCAGATACACAAAGCTCATTTTCATCTGTAACTCAAGGAGGGCAGCAGGGAATGGTTTGGAGATGGTTTTTTATGCCACACGAGATGAATTCAAATGCAGCTGTGGTGCAATTGAAAATGAAGCGACTGCTTTATCCAGCTATGGCACAGGCAGGCCCCCTGCTTGAACGATTTACATTGCAGCCACATCGTTTCTGCAGTGACACACCGGGTATTATTAATTGTCAGTCTCCTCCAAGGAAAAGGCTTTCCAACACGTATCGTATTCACCGGTGCACCGCTGAGCAGCCTGTCGAAACCTACAATCCAAAGTGAAAAATGCCCAGATTTTCAATGGCTGTGCTTCACCACTCCGCTTGTTATATTGGGGGACCTCTGAATCCTCCCGGTACAGCTGCTCTGCAAAAGCTTAAAGTAACGGCAGATAACAAAATAGTGCCATTCACTTTCTCCGCCATGCACATCCATACAGGGCTCAGATGTACAGTGAAATGATTTAGGAACTGCAAGACAGTCTAGAAAAAAATGGTGTTGTTTCTTATTAGAAAAAATAATCATTTGAATTAAATAGATTTTAATTTAGTAACTTTTTTTTTTTTTTGGTTTTGTTTAGAAGGAATATCGTTCCTGATGTTAAATATAAGGGATTGTTCGTGACCATGTTATTTACACTTACTTAACTTTTTATTTCAAAATTCAGCCCTGGCTAAAAACCCAAGAAAGGTCAAAACAGTGTGGGCATGATTTAACAATGAACAGATTTAACTGTTGTCTGACTCTAGGCTTCCACAATCATCTCCATGGAAACCATGTCTATTTCCTTTAACTCAACATACACTGCAGCGTTAAAATAAAAAATACAAACAGTCTCACACTGCCACTTTAGAAATACAAATAAGCATGTTTCTTTCTGTAAGTATGTGATTGTCCTGTGTGGCTTGACAAAGTGGCATTACTGCTCTCGATGTTTTTCAGTGGACCCACAATAGCGATGCAGTGGATGGTTCTGCGCTAAGGGCTAAGTGCAGCTACAATGAGATTGACAAGCACAATTAACACAATGATTCATACATGGACACTTATGGGATATTTCGGATGGGCCAACACAGTAATTAAGAATGGAATGATCAGGTGTTTCCCCCTGTATTCTGAAGCATATCTCAAATTGTACAGTAAACAGACCTGTAAGGTCTCGAGATCTTATTATCTGAACTAGTGCAGCACACCTCTTAACTTTAATGGAAAGCTACAGGCTTGGCACAGAAGACGTTCCAGCATGCAGTCTCGCTCTGTCCCAGCTGTGGGGGGCCAGTGTGTTTTACAAAATACCAACAGCAACACTGAAGCCTTTAAGAAACATCAGAGCAGAGGGTATCATTGGTTAATAACAGTACTCTAGTACAGTTTGCACTATAGAAGTTCCAAATAACCTAGAACTAGGTGCCAGGAACCCAAGCTCTCAACAGCACAACAGACCTGATGAATTTTTCATCCTTCACGAACTTCAGTCTTTCAATGACTCTTCTTCATTATAATAAAGAAAGGGGGGGGCACCAAAAGTTGAGCAAAGGGATTAAAGAATCTTGTAGAATCCTGCATGTGAAAAGAGCTAGGGCACATTATGAGGGCTGATCCTTTTTAAATGACACCACGCTTTCCAGAACACGCCGCCAAACCCCGAGCCGGGAGTGACAAGCGCTGAGTGAAACTGCAAAGCTGTTAATAACATGAAAATTAGAAGGGGCTCATGCAAAGAAGGGAGATTAATTTAGCTGGAGTCCGCCTCGTGCAAATTGCGAAGTTGTGAATATGTTCTCAGATAATGAGCCTTCGCAGGTGTCAGCTCACTTGTCATTTTCTGTAATTAATGTTAAGGAAGACTCCTTCCTGATGGTTCGTATTACTCATGTACCAAGAAAATTTCTGCGGAGAAATAATTTACATTTATTATCATCAGTGTGTTTGTGTGCTTTATTTCGTGGCTGAGTAATTTATTGCAGCTCCGTCTCCCCTCGCCTTGATTAGTCTCTCGTCAGCCTGAAATACAATTTGTTTCTTCTGATGTCAGGCTGCTGGAAAATTGAAAGTGTTGTTGCATGTTCGTCCGATGGTGAGTGTGTGTGTGTGTGTGTGTGTGTTTGTATGTGTTCATTTGTTGTTTTAATTATTATTTCAGACTCATGTCTGAGAACGTGGCTAGCTCAACAGGACGCCTCTTTCCGTACTCAGGAGGCTGCCCAGTCCCTCTCGATAATGTCCAGATAAAGATCATTTACACCCAGTCACAATGGAGCAATTGCACCGAACATACACATTACACAACTATATAATAATTGTACGTGCAAATAATTATAATATCTATTACAGAGAAAGTTTGCATTAAAATATACTAGGCTGCAGTGTTTGCTAAAGATAATAAATCGACAATGTCGTGCTTCCTCGTTTGCTCGTGATATGAGATGTGTTTTTTGGCAGTATTACTGCGGTAGTATGCTATCTTGTCTTTCGTAATGTGGATAAAGTGCCACACCCGTATTCAAATAGCAAAATGAAATCAAAGACAAGCTACAAGGTTTCATACATCCACACTTTAATACTGCCAAGAGACAGTTCTCCTAAAATAATCCTCCCTTTTCATTGGCAGTCTATTAAAAGAGAAGCTAGCTCTGTTTTAGGGACAACAGCACAGTATGCCTCAAGTTTCCAATTGAGAAAAGAAACCAAAAAATAAATAAATAAATAAATCTGTCTGGCAGTTAAGTGATGCTCACGATTATGTTTCCTTGCATCTGTCATAGGATAAAAAAAAAAGAAAAAAAAGAACAACAGATTATCAATTTTAAAACAGTTCGCATTATGAATAGTTATGAATATACTTTGTGCATTCTACCATGTGTAAACACCTTGCATGGAAACTGTAAACTACACACTAATAGTATAATATAGCTGTTTTTAATAATGAAGAAATAGGCATTAAAAGATAGAACAGTCTCAGGGAGCACTAATATAATGTAGCATGAATAGGATCACAATAGCATCACAGTAGCAACATTACAGTAAATAACCAAACAGGTATTGAATTTTAATTAACAACTGAGTCACAAATATTGCTGTATAACAAGTAGATAGGTATGTGTGGGTGTATATCTTGAGTCAAATACAGTGTATAGTAAAATACAATCCGGATTTGAAATCTGCCTACCCCTGCTAGCTTCTTTTACATTATCACTGCTCCCCTCAGCTTTGTGTAGGTGAACTTTTCATTTAAAGCGCTGCTTTCTGTACTGGACAGGACGAGTTAGTTAACAGACGCTGTGTTACTCATCCTTATTGAAACTGGGGAATGCCGTATCTGAACAAGAGTTTAATATTTCCTCTCAAAGAATCTGGAGACCAGTGTCCTATTTGTAGTGCCTACATAAAAAAAAAAAATTGCAGTACTGAAAACATCCCAAGAATTCAATTAAAACCTCTAAAACAATAAAGTTTGCATATCAGTTTTGGTCTACCATTAAAGAATTAAACAAAAATACTGGCCATCGTTTTAGCAATTATTTTTTGTAGGGCAGCTTGGTTTGTATTTTTCTTTGCATTGCAAATTGCAGCTTTTTTTTAATATGTTTAGTTTGGCTCATGGAACAGTAGCAGCTATTGTATTATATTAATCTGTTTAACAGGAATATTTAATTATATGCAGCTCGCACAGCAAATACAGGCACGTATTACCAGTGCAGTACACCCTACAGATCTCTTTGCATTTCTTCACAGGGTATACATTTGCACTGTAGTATTTATCATACATTCCTTTTAAAGTAAAATATAATTACTGTGCTTTTATTACCTTTTTTTTTTGGTCTTTTTTTTGTTTCACCCGGATTACTGACATTAAGTTCCGAGCTATTTGTTAAATGGAACAGATGAAGTTTGTCCCCTTCGTGTGTTATTTCAGACAGAGGTGTAAAAATGAACAGTGGTCTCCCACTGAGCCAAAACCATAACTCAAGTAATAGTCATCAGAGGCATATATTTAAATCATTGCTCGCTTTGCTTTGCTTTTGTGTTCTGAAATTTATTAGCCTACTACTTTAAATGTATTATTCATTAGGCTGAGTAAATAATGCATGGCTGCTTCCATAGCATCTTAACCCTTTAACTAGCAGTAGGACAGCACTCATTGTTGGGCATGGCAATTATGGCATTTCATTAATGCTGTAATTAATACTGTAATTAAGTTAAATAATGTGCTACTGGGTGCCGCTGCCAAGCTATCTTAATTAAAGAGATTCTTTTCATGGTTTGTATATGTTTATAGACAAGCATGAGAAAAATGTGTAAAAAATATATATATATATATATATATATATATATATATATATATATATATATATATATATATATATATATATATATATATCTGTTTAATTCTGCTTAGGCACGTTGATTAGATAGATATCTGCTGTATGCACATGCTGATTATCTTATAAGAATATATCATTGAAGATTGAATTTTTAGACTCTTTCCCCAAACATTCTGAGGCAATATGATGCAGTAACATTATTTATATGAGACAGGAAATACGCAATGCGATACATCATTTTGATGCTATTACCAACCATAGGTGTTCCACCAGCTTGAAAATGTACCTTGTGTTTGATGTTTCTAAGCAAATAAACAGACAAGCAAAAAACAATTACCCACCCTATCCTCCTTTATACAGCATGGATCCATTTAGATGAGCTTCTGCACAGGCGTATTGTTGCTTTATTTCGAGCACCTTTCAGCCTGATTCAGTGAAATAAATAACACTAGTGTTGCTGTTGTGTCATCTTACTATACAAAGTCTACTGACTGTTTATCCTCTCAGACTAAAGTCACAGTAAAGAGGAATAAAACACAGGTAAGCATTGTAAAGGACACAAAGGGATGGTAAAGTATATTAAAAAAAAACAAAAAAAACAAGTAAACTATGGCATAGCATGGGGAAACCAAGGGAAAACTGCTAAATGACTGTGCGGGTTTGCTATGGTAAACATTTCTAAGGGAGCGTCTAGCCTCTGGTGGCTCCTTTATACTCAACCACTGTGAACAGATGCTGGCTGTCAGTAAACCTCAACAGTTCTATGAGTTTCAAAGAGGGAGGCTGTACTTTACGGACAGACATCACAGGAGACGGCATGGTGATAAACTGCAACACTACTGTTCAAATTGACCATGGTGATGTTGTACTGCATCCCAGTGTGATATTCCACGGCTGTGCTTATTGTGCAGCAGTTTTTTTTTTTTTTTTTTTTACTCTTAGTGATACCTGACATTGATAGAAAGTGTTTTCCCCCAAACCAGGAAAATTGTTGAGAGGAGAGACAATAGCAGAGTGGGCAATGCAGGGAGGTCAAACCCATTATACAGCTGCATCTGTGGATTTACAACTAGCTTTTCCACTTGACAAAGCCATTGCATCCCCAGGTTTGAGCTTACTGAGACTAACAGTAACCAAAAACAGCACGCTATAATAGCAAAGCAGCATGGTTTACGCTGCACTGATTTTAATCCGAAATGCTCTCCGGAGTGCCGGATAGCAAACCCTTAAACAGGACCCACGTGTTGACTAAACCTGCAGTATAAGACTAAACGAGCACCAAACTCATGTGCTGTGTCCCAAATCCAGGCCTTCCCAAGCAGTCTTCCACCTGACTCTTCGGTCGACAGTGCATTGTTCTTTCCAGTTGTTTGTTGGCAGAGTGGCAGGATGAAAGCCGGGCAGTGTTATCTCAGCCTCCTGACACACTGCACAGCTCAACATGAAAGGGTTAACAGCGCTTTATATTTGGTTCCCAGTGATTTTATCAATGTCGTTAGAACATTCATTGAACTAAGTGAGGAATCCATCAAGAGATGACAGCGAGCTGAAGACTAATGGCTGTTAGACGATAATCATTTTTAATATGATTTTTATTTCACTTAATTTCATCTCCACTTGACAGAGGTCCCATGTCACGGGAGAGCTACCCGGAGCTGGGAATTTGTTTATGTGAAAGTCTATTACACTTACCGCCTTTTTAAACCTTGCAGTTAAACGTGGTCTTTGGTACTGCGTCGCTGTGATGATCAACTGCCTACGATAACACTGAATCAGAATTCATCTCACTTGGCTTGCGCTACATTAAATCAAGTGGGTTCTGGCAAAACTCCATGTATGGTGTGGCTCTAGCCATGAATGTGCTTTACCACAGTGTATGCCGGCTTCATTCCTCTATTGCTATAGCCGTGCAAGCAAAGAGGAACATCTTAGCAACGGCACTACCAGCCTTTACCAACAGGTGTCTCTGTAGAGGCTGGTGTTAGTAGCGCCTCTTGGAGGAACATTTAGAAATTAAATACAGAACAGGTTTTTTTAGCCTGCATGGCAGGATATGAATCAATTCCTAGACAAACAATATGGAACCAATAAACATTAAAAAGCCATTTAATATAGAGTTTCTCAGTTTATCCATGTTGCTTGTGCACAGTGCCTTTATAGATATGCGCTAATAGATAAAACTGGATCAAAAAGGGTTTCATCATTGCATACGCACGGAAGTTGCAGTAGCTATTACCAGACTGTGCCAATACCGGCGTGCATTTAATATTATATTGCTGTTGTACAGTTTTTTGGGAATGAGTCTGAAATAGCTATCTCTATCCATTCAGATACATGCTGCTGGCTGACAGCCTCTGTGTGCTGGCGAGATCCTCCCTGGAAAAGGTCAGCCATCCCCAGTAGGTAAATAGACCTGCTTGAGGAAGAGGTGGAGGAGGACTGGGCTGCACCGTGTTTATCTGCTGAGAAGCATGCCTCTCCTCTGGGTATGAGTCAGTCCCAGGTCGAGGGAGCCCGCGGACATTCCTACCAGAGAGCTCCACAGGAGCGATGTCTATAATATACTCTGTCGATTTTCTAGTGATGATGAGGAGTCCACGTCTAAACCAAACTATGCATGGAGCTGGTCCTTCAGCAACAGGCTGAACACAGTGTCTTCAATGTTCAGAGACCTTGGGAATGATGTTCAGTTTATAGATACATTTAGCACTACTGTTTTATACAGCAGTTATTAATGCTTCAAGCATTATTTTAGGCACATCAAGCATATTTTAGGCACTTCCAATATCAAACTCATTTTTCCTATATACAATTTTCAATCAGTTTATTTTTTTTTCTTTCCAAACTCCAAGCAAAAAAAAAGAGAATTTCACAATTACTTAAAAAACCCTCAACAATATAGAATTTTCATTTTTCAGAAATGAGGCTAGGAGCCTCTGAGAGTGTACCACCCATGCATTTTAACCTCTGGTTTCAATTGTCTTGACCTAGAAGATATTAATGGACCCACTAATGGCTTGCAGAAATACTTTAATTTATGCCAGGATAAATTAGGAGGAAAAAAATTAAAGGATTTTGCTTTTGAACGAGCACAGAGCAGGCATTTCCATTGAACTTATCTGAGAAATCAAATTATCACATTATCTCAGCGAATGAGTCTTATACAGCCTTACTTCACATCATTTTATGAGAATGGGCTTGACATTCGTGACATGATTCCCCCTTTATTGTGGTTTGATGTTATATGTTGTGACAAAAGAGGATAATAATTTTCTAAACATTCCAGTGAAAGACTGGGAATTAATAACTGAGATCAAACAGCTACAGTGAAACACACGAGACTGGTGTGAGGAGACAAACTCACCTTTGTCTTGAAACCTACCTGCCCTCTTGCAAGATTATTGAAATGCAATTAAAATGCACATGAATACCAAGCTGCAGGTCTGTTGACCAGTGAGTTTGTATGAAGTTACTAAGAGGCTAACACACTTTACACTAAGTGTCTCTAATTACAATGCATTTACATAGCAGTTGCTTAGTAAATACAGGTGTACTTACACATAATTACAATGTTATTATGCATAGCTACAATGTACTTAATGTGTATGTAATTTTGTGTGATGTATGTAAGTACAGAATTGTATCAGAAAATGGTTACACTTAGGGTTAGGGGTAGGTTTAGAGTTAGGGTTAAGTACATTGTAACTATGCATAATAATATTGTAATTATGTGTCAGTTCACATGTATTTACTAAGTAACTACTATGTAAATACACAGTAATTAGCACTTCATGTAAAGTGTTACTGTATTTAGTCATAATTGGGTCATGGGGTATTTTCAGTTGTAGGGATACAATTCTGACAGCCAAAAAACTATGCCCCTGTCTATACCAGGAGAACAAGGTTATAAATCTGCTAGTTCAGGAGGCAAAACAGAAAAAAAAGGAAAAATTGGAAATAAATGGATCTGCAAGTGTTTTCATGAAGTCTTGTAAAGCACGGCATCACAACAGCTTGTGGGCAATACTCTGAGAAATGAGAATATTAGCAATAAGAAATCATTCATTTCGATTAAAACTCGCCTATTCATTTTCTGAACAGGTAAGCAGGAAAACACAGCCGGGATGACAACATAATGAGAAATATGATAATTCTATGCCACATTAATTTCATGTCCAGTGAGTTTTTCTCACTTATTATATTTGCAACAAAATTAAATCAGCATTTTATCCAAGACTTTCCTTTGTATTAACAAACGTCCCTAGAAAAATGCAGTCTATCCATCGGGTCTTCTAGGCTCCCTTTCCATCATATTTTAGCATGGAAAATATGTACTGTAATAGCCTACCCAAAACCAAATCCAAGATGACAACAACACGTAGCATTAGATTTAGTATCTGAAGTATTCATATATATTTAAACAGCATAAGCATAACAGCTATGAACTCTCTTTTATTACTACAGTCTGTGTTACACAGTGTGGCACTGTTTAGGGGAGCAATATCACACACTGCCGCGTGTAATACACACCCCGGCTTGGCACATTGCTAATATAAGTGAACTTGAGGCCCCCTGTCAAATATCAGTGTACTGCTGGCAGTTATTTCAGGTTTGTTTGTAATCTTTGCAGACGCTTTGTCACAGAGGCACAGTGATATTAGTACGAGTGCACAAAAGCCCCCGAGTGGTGTCACGCACAATTAATGTCCCCAGGTAGCAACTCCATTAGTCTTATGAAGTGAAGTCACAGAGGGGAATACTAATGGGGGAAGTGCCGAGGGGCATTAGCAGAGTGTGTTACGAGGTCCTGCTTTGCCCTTGCACTTGACCAGCTTACCCCTGCAAGCTTTTAAAGATACAGCACCCTCCCGCACTCTTTTGTTCTGTCTTTTTCTTTTTTTTTTTTTTTTTTTTTTTTTTTTTTTTACAGCACACGCGACAATCAAGAAAAACATTCGGACTTTTGACTTTCCCAAAATATTTCTTTATAATAATCAGTTTCGCCACCTTGGAAGTGTAGATAAATAAGAAGCTTATTGCATGCGTGTGCGTGTGTGTGGTTGCCAGATCGCATCTGGTCTCCGCTCGTGCAGCAATAAGCAAATTCAGATCCATTTCAGTTTCGTCAACATCTATGTCAACATTGAAGGAAAATAAATATTTAGACGCCATCAATTTTAGCGCACAAAATAAATCTGAAGAAGGATGGGGGGTGGGCCCAGCAGCATCCTGCCTTTTTTATGAGGCCCATTAGTTACTGCAAACGTGCATTAAGGAGTTCACCTTTGAACCGAGTGCAGAACTTTGATAAAGGACTTTTTTCTATTGTTAAACCCGTGAAATTAACAAACAAATATAATTTTATCATACACTATGATTCATGTTTATCATGAAGTAGAGCACTATATGACATGGTGGTTTTTTTTCTTACATTTCCTGTGTTTAAAGGAAGTTGGGGGGCAGGACTAAGATAGCTGGTTTTTATAAAGAGGGCTGCTGCCTCAGGAAGGAGATAAAACATGTCTTTGTGACATTTATGCATGTCACTGTTCCCGTTTATGAAATACTGTTTAAGAAAAGGATTGTCTATAGCTTCATAGCATATGGAAATATTTACTTTAAGCAAGGCGGGACTCATTCATATGAATTTTCCTATGCTTGTTTAATTGCATGTTCATGAATGCAATCTGTAAGAATATATGAAATGGAGTTTTGTGAGAAGGAAAGGCTACCCGTTCTTTTAAACAGGTCACCTCCAGAGTGTCTCTATGAACCTGGACATGACTTGTGGCACAGCTCAATAAAGTAGACTACGGACACATTTGTCAATTACATGCCTCGATGCGTATGGAAGTCTTGTGGTGAAGGTTGTCAGGGAGAACCACAAGTGTGATCGGAACAGACTTAGAAACTGAGCCCGCGTGGTGCCCCAGGGCCACACAGTGACGTTATTAATCTGCTTTAAGTGTGAACTAGCTGGGAAACTACACATGCTCTCTGCATCCCCACAGCGGTGGCTCAAAGTTTTCACCTACAATTTTAGGACTGAGACATCTTTTTTTTTTTTATATATATATGAACATAATTTAGATCTTTTATTTAACATCGTATAATCAAAGAAACTACAAAATGATATTGAAAGCAAGTCTACCGGAAGCCATAGTAGCAGAACAGTATTTGATGTTAGATGTTGAAATGTCACATGGCTGGTAGTTTTTCGTTAAGTATATGGAAAACTACAAAGCTCTGTGCAATTCAATATGTTAACATAACAGTATTCAGCGTGTTTCGTTCGACTGTATGAAGCAAAATGTGTTAATTCTACAAAGGGATGCAAAACGTGTGGCCATAGCAGTAAACTTGAAACACAAAGCCTTGACTGCAGTCTCCAATAAGCATTCACACCCAGGACATTATTGGAAGGAGAATGATGCCATTTAGACCACATTGGCTGGTCCCACACACATCATGCTTCTCTGGATGAATAAGAAAGAAAGAAAGAAAGAAAGAAAGAAAGAAAGAAAGAAAGAAAGAAAGAAAGAAAGAAAGAAAGAAAGAAAACATAGTGGCTTTACAATAGTAGCTTTTGCACATTTTAAAATGAACACAGACTAGACACTTGCATATTATTTATCTTCCACTGCATTTGTAGAATGGTTGGTATTTTTGCTATAGAGGGCTTGTCCAAGGTATCTGTTACCTGATATACATTTGAGCAGCGACCACTGAAACACTGTGCTGTGCCTACGTGAAACACACTGAAGATAATCCACCACGTGCAATTCCAAAAAACAGAATGTAAGAACAAAATATTAAAAGCCATAAAAACACTGCGGTGGAAGAAGAAGAAGAAGAAGAAGAAGAAGAAGAAGAAGAAGAAGAAGAAGAAGAAGAAGAAGAAGAAGCTTCAGTCGCCTGTAACTGTATTCAGTGGCGGCACAGGCTTCATCAGCAGAGGATATAAACTGAAATGACTCCTGCGGAACTCACCAGAGAAGCAGGAACAGTTTGCTGGAGAATTATAGCTGTGGGTGAAATTAGATGTGCTCACAGCCTCAGGCTGAGGGAAATAAAAGAGCGTTTTAAATGGAGTGTAGAATTCATATCCCTCAGTCACTTCCAATAAATAAATCTTTGACAATTTGTTCTGTAAACATTGGTTACACTTTGTTTCCATTGTCTCTGTGTTATATGTTCGACCGTGGGCGATTCATCTTGCTGAACTAGCATTGTCCAGGCATGTCTCCATCTATTTAGTTATTATTTTAAATATTACATCACTGGATATTTTACGCTTCCCCTTAAGTTACACAGATGTGCCTGTAAATGTGTTGCTTTCACAAAAATTAAATATTTACAAACTGAAGAGCTTCCATTCTCATAACTAAACAGCATGCCTATAGCATAGAGCTTTTACAGGGTGGGATGAGGCTTTATGAACCTGTTCAAATAAGAATTATGTGAGGCTTCTCAATATCTTGCTTGGAATTATTGTTTGCCTTGTGTACAGTCTTTCTTTTGTCAATATACTGTGTCTGACTGAAGCTAGCTGTAAAATCTAAGCATGATGCAATGATCAGTATCAAATAACTGCCAAGGCAGGCTATATATCCCACGTCTTCCACCAACTGTAAGGGTCTTTCACTGCAATCTTGCTCAGGAGAACTACCAGATGAGCTAAAATATTGAGAACTTTATCCAAGCCAGTAGGAAATTTATATTAGCTTGGTTCTAGTACCCTACTCTCAGATAAATAATAATCTGCTATATCCTCTGTTGTCATCCAGCCCTGCTGCTAGCCCCACATTCCTAATGCAGACAGGTCCGTTTTAGACCAGTCTTCAGCTGGCAAACGCTAGCAAGTGAAGCTGGTTAAAAAATGATCTCGGGAACTCATACATGCAATTGGAAAAAGTTTGTTTTTTCTTTCCCGAAAGAACATCGCTAAAAAAAAAGAAGGAAAAAACAGTTTTCTGGCAGGCAGGTTATGCAGTCATTTACCTCTCATGAGTGCCAGGAGTATCAGTTTTTAACTATTACATTAAGCACCTGCTGTCTCCATCTATGGATCAGATAGTATTTTACTCCTGAGATGTTTGATTTTATTACCTTCTCTGCATTGAACCCAAACAAGTGTTCCTATTGATTTGCACATTAAATATATCACTAATAAAACAACATCTCTCTGCAAACCAATTGTAAAATCAATAGCAATTGGTACCAGAATATCACAAGTGCTTGTGTTGCAGTAAAAATGGGATTGGTATTGTGTCTTTCTGAACTGAAGCCTCAAAAGGACCTCCACTTATATTTTCCAGCACCGTCTGATAGAGCCATTTAAAGGACTGCTAGTTATTATTTCAGAGCACAGGGCTGAACCCAATAGAGGGGAGTGCAAACGATGAAACACTGCATTGCACTAAAGGAGCCTCTTAATAAGTAAGTGCTGACCAACATGAAATACAAGGTAACATAAACTAAGACAAGCAGGCAATGTTTCAGCTAGTGCCAGAAAAGTTTGTTACAGTTTTACCGTAGATTTCTGATTGAGTGTTGAGTTTTGGAGACGCATTTGTTACAGTACAGTCCAACACACGACTATAAATTCCCATGAACCTAAACAGTTCTGACTGAAAACTGTATAGTACAGTATGCAAGCACCCCCGATCAGGGAGAGAGAGAGAGAGAGAGAGAGAGAGAGAGAGAGAGAGAGAGAGAGAGAGAGAGAGAGAGAGAGAGAGAGAGAGAGAGAGAGAGAGAGAGAGAGACGAAAGCACAGGGAAGACAAGGCAAAATAAAAAGGGGAAGGAAAAGACAAATGTTTGTTTTGTTTTTCTATTGGTTTGAGTGTCTGACTGCAGCAGAGCAGATAATTGAAAATTTACCAGGTTCCAAATCGTTTTGATTGGGCTGCTGAAGATGATTGCAGAGATATTGGCTGCTTTTCCCATCTGTTCCTCTCCAGAGCTTTTTAGTGTTGATCGTGATTGGGCTCAACTGGGCTCCATGTGGCCACTCTAAAGTCGGAGGCACACACTGCAGCATGCCTTGGCGTTTTCACTGTGTCAGCAATGCTTTTACAGCTCAGCCTTGAAGATGAGCCAGGGTCTTCTTTGTTAACTGCTTTATAAATTTCCAGGCTGCCACTAAACATAATGCAGACAGTGCAATCGCCAGGACGAAGGTTGTCATTCTACTTGACACAGTGCAGTGTTTTAATTCCTGTTTCAGAGATGTGCAAAAAAAAAAAAAAAAAAAGAAAAAAAAAATGGTGTGGCTAAAATGACCTCACCTTTAAGGTTTTTTTTTTTATGTTTTTAGATATTTTAGTGTATTATTGTTACTCTTTAAGGGAAAAACTTTTTTTTTTTATTTTAACATTTCTATTGTCAGAATATTATAACGCTCATAAATAAAAAACATGAGTGCAAATATAGATATGCTCCCGTGAAAATGAGGTCCATTAATGAATTAAGTAATATGGACTACATCATAATGACAGCAGTGCCATGGCCATAAAAAACTTAGCTATGGCTGCGCCATGAATTTTGATTTAATTCCGCCATAGTCAGAGCATGAACCTGTATTACAATCACAGCCCATCAGAAACTAATACATTTGTCTCTGTTTCACAAAAGTAGGACTTATGAAGTATTTTCTCACAGAGCTTCAATTACAATGTAATAGATTCTGTACTTTTTTTGGGCCAAAAAGATTGCTTTGAAATCAGCCATCACAAACTTACTTACAGACTCTTAGTTGATGTATTGAAATGTCTTAAAAAGACTCCCTTGGCTACCAGTCCTAGGCCAGTGCGCAGCATCTGTTAACAATGGTTTCCTCTCTAGAGGTGGGGGTGACAGAGTGCGCGGCAGGGAGGGAGGGAGAGGAGAGCCCCTGTAGTCTATTCTCTACAGGCTATGTCCTCCGGTCACAAAGAGATCAGGCTGCCACGGCTACGGCGCTAGATGCTTTGTAACTCCAGCAAAGCGAGAGCTGGCTTGAGACAGGCTGGTCATTAACGTGTGGCCAGTACTCAAGGTGAACCTGGCGAGACACAGCTCTGCTGTCCTAATAGACATCTCGCTTACACCAGAGGTGCGCGACCTCCGCGCATGAAAAATGACTTTTGCACACGCAAGGAAAAGAAAAAAAAAAAGAGTTTGCAGTTGCAGCTGAGTCTGCTGCCTTTAAAATAACCCAGTTAACAATGTAGAGGAACTGACAGGGATTTTGGGCTCATAAACTATAAAGAGGACGGTGGCAGCTTTGAGCCATCTTTGTCTTGCCTTCTTTATCCCCCATCCAATAGGACTGACCATGCAGGGCTTATAGTACAGCTGTCCTGAACGCACGCGTATGTATATTTTAAAACCCAAGAGACACTCTGAATATCACTTCAGCAACCTGACAAATAATACGAAATGCAGAAAGTGTTGAAACAACTAATTTGACTGTTTCTCTGTGCAACTCGAAATATACCCCTAAGACGGTAATGTTTTCAGTATACAGTCTACTGTACATTTACAACACATTTGTAACCATTAAAAACGTACACACTGCAGTGGGGAGGTTCTGTTTGGGGATCCCCCCCTTACCTCTTTAGAAGTAAAGCATGGAAATGTTTGTGTCTCTCAGGCCGTCCTGAGAGAATAGGAAGACTTGTTTTAATTATATGGAAGCAGCGTGGGTTCCCGGCAGCTGTTTGCTCTGATTGTTTTGAAAAGCGAACCTCTCGTCATCACTGTTGCTTTTTCAAAGCAGTCCCTTTGCCTGCGGTGCCCGGCACAGTCTTATTGTGCCTCTCTCTGCTTGATTCATGGTGCTGAATGAAGAGAAAGATGAGACTTGGGTAGATGATGTTCAGTGTGCTAGTCTTGTTTACTGTCCCCTTACCTGTTAGTCTGTTAAAGGTGTTCTTCTCAAACTTGTCAACTTTTATCATTTCCATTGTATAATGCAAACCTGAATGCCTCCTGTATTCTCGTCTGGCTGTTACCCCGGCAGTCTTTTTGATTAGATAACCAGTATGATCTTTAGCTAACACATCAACTGTGTTTTACCGTACTTTGTTCTCAAGAAGTGTGTGTGCCTGTGTGTGTGTGTGTGTGTGTGTGTGTGTGTGTGTGTGTGTGACCACCATCTGTTTCGTTCCCCAAAGATCACTAGAAATAAAAACATGGTCTGCTATTTGCTTTTTGCACAGTGTTCATAAAACCAGATAAATCCTTAATTGCACAGGGTTGAATTTTGATGAATGTTGGCTGGAGGAGTCCTGCACGGAGAACAGAGTCGAATGCGTGCGGCCTGACATTTACTCACAGTACCCTAACAGCCCTGCGCTGACGCAGTGTAAATAGCAAAACTGTTTGTTCTACTGATCCTCTGCTTATGAGAGAGCGACTGCCTCTTCTCATTGCCCTAGAGCTTGGCAGAGTGTCTGTCTGTTAGCATGGGTTATTCACTCGTCAGAACAGAAAAGCCATCAACGAAAACACGATCCTTTTTTTTTTCAAACTAACAAAGGCTTTGCCTTAAACAATATTAAACAATCTATCTATGACCACAGATTCATAACTGCAGTGGAAACCACAGGAATAGCAACCATTCCACTGGCATTCAAATGCCTTTTTCTTTTAAATGATATATTATGTAAGTATTCTTGCAAACAATCTGTGAATCTAAATGTTATTGTATTTCTTTTTTTAATTTGGCATTTGTTCTTTTGGTATTCTTTTGTCAGAATGTCATTGTCTTCTACCTTGCACCTGCTACTGCTGCTGTACCGTTGAGACAGGGTAGATTGCTCCAGTAAAAATGCAACTTTATAAATGGGTAATAGTATGTAAAAATAATGTGATATCTTGTCATAATAAATAAATAATTGCTGCTATGCTATGCACGAAGCCGAAACCTGATGCCTGATCATGCTGAATTTGAACTGACAGGGAACAGAATCCGCAACGGCATTCCATCACTGCCCATTACACCTTTCCATCGTTTAACCTTAAGCAAGCATCTTAACCACAATGCAAAAGAGGGCTTGTCTGCATTTGTGGTTTTAGGGCGCTTAACCTCCTCTCATATCCAGTTGCCTCCCCTCCTTGTGGTGTCAGGCATGTGATGGAATGAACCTGCATGTTGCACAATATGAGGATGACACCCGTCTACTTCTCAGAATAAAAAAAATAAAAAAAAACACTATGCAGGATATCTCTTTATTTGTTTGGGTATGCTGTTCACTTCCCCCGCTGTCTCTCTGGCAGGAGTGGGCTGTCATTCTGCAGTCAATTGTCGGGGATTGATTTGCGGATGTCAGCGGTCAGATTCTGCAAACGAAATTGACATTTAGCTAGAGAACAGCAAAATGGTGCATCCCTGTGTCTCTCTCACTCACTCTCATTATCTCTCTCTCTCTCTCTCTCTCTCTCTCTCTCTCTCTCTCCTCTCTCTCTCTCTCAGTCAACTCGTATCGGACACTTACACCAAATGGAATCACACTCTGACACAGACAGCGTTTTTTTTTTTAAGGAAGGATGAGAAATGAAAAAGGACAGGGCTGGATAGAATGAGTTGATGGATTGCGAGGCCATCAATTTGTGAAGGCCTAGTGTTCGGCGGCAGCAGAGTCAGTGAAATTTACATTATTAATCTCTACTAATAATCTATGACTGGAGCTAGGCAGGAAAAATAGAAGCAGCAGCTATAAGCAGAGTCACACAGAGCTGTGGTTTGACCAGGCTACATAAATAACGACTCCTGGCTCAATGTAATTGCACTCCAGCGAAAAAAGGCTTTAGTTTCATTAGGTCTCGAGAAGAGTCGTGTAAAAAAAAATCATTGAGGACGACAACAATGAAAAATTCATTTTTTTTTTTTTTTTTGTTCTGTGAAATATTTAAATGTTAATAACCATTCATTCCTGACACGTTATCTCCCCAGCACTGAGTAGAACAGGAAATCTATTTAATCTCAAGAATCTCATTAAACGATCACGACAGGGGCAAAAAGGCTTGAAGGTACTCGATAGTGGTGAGAAGGGAAAAAAGAAAAGAAAAAGGGACTTTGGAAGATTATTTAATTTAATTAAATTTATCGTCATGCATGAAGCAACAGAAAAGAGGCATACAGAACTTGCGCTTGTGTGCCTCCATTTGAGTGGATAATGATTAAATGTTTTCCATTGTGCTACAGCTGGTAAGTTTTATCGTTTCAGGAGAGGGGGGAGAACAACACAAGCCCTCCATGCTTTTGACTCCTTTCCAAATATGAACTCATTTTAAAGGCCATTAAAAGATTATCACTGATTTAACCAAATGTCTGTTTGGAGCATTAGCAACAGTCTGTTCTCCGAGTCCCCTGAATGCCATTCTCCCTTTCGCTTTCCTATTATCACTTCCACCCAGCAGTATTTAATTTCATTTCCATGAATATGCAATGAATTTAATTTTGAAACACTATTTTCATCTGCTCCTGTAATCACAAAAAAAAAAGGCTGGTGTAATTAGTTTCTAATTGCTCGCTTTAATTGTTGTAGTAATCATTTTAATTACCCAAATGCACAGACATCGCATGTTAAAGGGAAAATAATCCACTTGTACCCTCTACCTTGTCTCTCGTTCTTAATATTTGATATCTAGATTCTGACACGGGTAACCTTACTCTCAAAGCCAGTGGTAAAAAGGGGGGGGGGGAGTGTTTGTAACAGTCTTGGATTGCATTGCAGCTTCACTGCAGCTTCATTGCAACTTCATTGCAATCTGCTTGGAGAAAATTTGCATGCCACGAAAAGCCATTAAGTTAAAATATACAGTTATTGTACCTTTCTGGGACCGGCGCCATGCAAATGCTTATTGCATGTGCTTCTAGCTCAGTCTAGCAGATGGTAAATCATGAAATTTTATGAAATTATTACGCCAGCGAGGTGTTTTGAAAAGGAGCAGCTGTGAGGGAGATGGGACATTATAAACACACACACAGGTGTTCTCTCTCTCCCCACTGCCAGCCACAACATAAAAAATTAAATTATAAACAAACCGGCAAATGCTGTAATCTCCTTCACAGACAACGCTACATAACACGTACGGGGGGGGGGGGGGGGGGATTGCTTAAACAAAGCAAAGGATTAAATTTGAATTTGCATTAAATATTTATGGAGGCTGAAGAAATTGTGGAGCGGGTCCTCTCTCCTGCCAGGTTTGAAATTGCAGAGATGTTCGGCACTGCTGCTGTGCAGCTACACTGAGGAGGCTCCATTAGCGGTAAGCTCTAATGCACGCTTTACAGAAGCACACATGGGCAAGTACAAGCAATAAGAGGGAGCCAGCCAGTGCCAGCTTCCACAGCAAGCTTCTGTTTCTCATTACATTGCTTTTGTATTCCTACCTCATGACTATTTGATTGGCCATCTAAACACCAAGATGAGGAAACCAGAGGGCAATTCAATCAAAAATGTCAGCACCCGCCTTATCACCCTGCTTTATGATGGCACTTTCTAAAGGCACTGTGTATATGCGTTTTAAATAGTTTTATTATCCCCCTTTTTTTTTTACATTATCCATAGGATGTTTAAGTTGCAGAGAAGGTTTTATTTATTTATTTATTTTTTTAATCTGCTTGCCACTGCTTCACTCTGCAGGGTAAATGTCCTTGCAATAGTATAACAGGTTATAGGGGCATCCCTTTCAACCCTTGCACTGGGGATGAAAAATGTTCAAGCTCCTTTATCCCTCTGAAAAAAAAAATGCAAGCAAAGGTCGTGTTTTTTGTTATTCCACACCTTTAAATCAATTAATCCATCTTGAAATATCTGGGTCCCAAATTCGGGAAGAAATACAATTATTTTCATCGACATCCATGCCAGTCCTAACCTTATTCTGGGGGCCAACCTCAAACCTTATCAGCAGAATATCGACAAAGACCAGCATCTGGACTATGATGACTATAATAAATTCTATTAAGTCCTTTCCCATTTTCAGACACATATTATGATCTTATTGATACAGTGCGCTCACGAGATGCATTGCATTGCAGTTTTACATTTCAAGTGTTTGCGAGCCATGAGTGCAGGGGTGTGCTGTCCTTAAGAGGCATATCTGCAAGGAGGTGATAACATTTATATGAGAACAGCACTCCACCCTCAATTTGATTGAGCACCTCTTTTACAAGGCCGGCTCCCACACACAGCTGCAGTGCTTGTGTTGAGACCCAGTGCGTCTGTCTGTTAAACAGTATGTATCTCAGCACAGTATTAGGCAGGGGGGGCTGTGAAACCGAAAACGCATTTTAAAAAAAATAAACATCTAAACAAGAGCAGATTCATCAAAGTTTTTTTTTTTTACATTGAAATGCATTTTTAACAAATAAAAGAAAACATTTTTTTTGTTTGTTTTATTAAAAATGTCATATTAACAGTCCCTTTTCCCCCTGAAATGGTGCAAGGATTGATCTGGATCCTTATTCTAGTCTTCCAAACTGCGAAGTTTTTCCTTTATCTAATGTGTAAATCAAACATTTAATACCTTTTCTTCACTACCTATAAGTCTGTCTTTACGGGACAGTGGAAAATCAGGACCACTGTCCCATATGCACCGAATGTATTCTTTATTAATTCTCTGTGACAAGGTCTTCTGAAAAATAATTTAAATTAGATGCACTAATTAGATGCATTAAGTAACTGTGCATACTTAAAAAATTAGAAAAAGCACAAACGCAAGACTTCTAGCCTCTAGCGATCTTACGAGATTCATGCATATTCAATATTCCTGCTGGTCACACTGGCCCCACATATCAAATGTACAGTACCACGGGACGAGGCTTTTTTATGGCACCTCTTGATAATACTGGTTGCTTCGCCTTGCAGGCTTGTCTTTCAGACTTGCTTGAGGGTGTAATGAACACATTCCCATTAAAATCACACACAATAAAACCGAATCAGCAGCCCTTGCAGATCAGAGGCTCAGAGGACACGAACGAGGTCTTGAAAGGAAACTTGCATTAGTCCACCACCAACTGACCAAGCCTGGATTTCCTCCCATTTCCCACGCATTTCGTTGCTCTTAATTCCATTTTCTTGTGGTTCGCTGCATGCCTTTTACGATTCAGTTCGGAATAGGCAGACATCTCAAAGATACAGAAAAGTGTCCACTGCTTCCTGTTACCTAATCACTTCGATGCAATTAGACCATATGATTTACACCAAGATGTATGTGGTCGCTTTTCAGACAGTAAGATTACAGAAGATGAAACTTTCTTTTGCTGGTTTCTCTTTCTGGTCATTTTAAGAATGTGTGTGGGTCTTTATAAGACATGTCATTATTAATGTAGCATTTGATGGCGAGACATAGGGAGAGAAAGTGTTAAATGTTATTGCTAAACCATATACAGTGTTAGTGGTTAAAGAGACCTCTCTGTGTCACGGGTATGGATCGGATTGAAGTTTTCCTAACCATGGGTCTCTTTGATTAGACCACTGTCTTTTCTTGACAGATCTCTGGGACTGTGACCTTTCTCAGCGTCACTGCTAAACAGATAGATACTCTAGTGGTACTCAACTCTGGCCCTCGAGATCTAATCCAGTCCAGGTTTTTACTCCAAGCAAGTTCTGATGTAGTTAATTGAAGCTGCTAAGAGGCAGTTAACTAATTTAGGACCTGGTTGGAATAAAGACCAGGACTGGAGTGGATCTCAAGGGCCAGAGTTGAGTACCACTGCTCTAGAAGGTCAGAGAAGGTATATACAGCGTATGCTATTACTCTACAGTTAATATTTTTACATGTTAGCCTACTCATAATAATAGACTAGCACTGCCCTAAAACTCTAGAGTCTCCTTTGGCTTGCGCAAGAGAAGTGTTTTTGACATGAGTACGAGTGTAGTCTTTTTATAATAGAATGCTAAAGCAATTGTAAATGATGTCAGATCAATTCATTCTGCCACTTCATTTCGAGTTTTAAAAGTTCACTCAAAGTATTACAGAAGAATGCAGGGTAATCACTGGCAATGAGATTAGTAAACAGACATACTTCACTGTGGTAAAAGCTTCAGCTTGCCAGCCCCCTTGCAATGCAACACCTCACCCGGAGAGCATTTCATTATAACTCTTATTGACAAATATACCCCTTCCAATTATTTTCTGCTATTGCTTACCTATCTTGTACAGAAAATGTGCAAGCTTTGTTATCCCGGCAGTAAAACAAAGAAGAGACGAGCTGTATACTGTAATGGGGTGATACCTTTCACTGGAGCCATTTAAAAAAAAACACTGGCAGGCTTTCAAGATTAACACTGTCTTTCCCTAGGAGTCATTAACACTGGCTGATGAGCACAATTGAAATCTCAAAGGCTTGCCCAGGAACCCAGGAATGTCCCATATTGCTTCAAAACAGGGGATTACTCATCAAAAAATATGAACAATACAGTGAGTTAGTGAAGGGCCTTCATACAGGAAGATACAGGACTACTATTTACTGCCTTCATGGCTTAACAGTGAGTGAAGCACAAAAAATTCCTGAGCACAAAAAATGAAATAATTAATCCTTACAGTCCTATTTCTGTATGTACTTGTATATAAGATGACATAGTAATTTTGTGTATGTAGCGAAACTATTAATCCTATAGTACTGAAAAACTGCACAGGAAACAGGCATATCAAAATAAAAGGACTTTCTGATAACAATTTACATGAAGTGTCTCTAACTTCTGTGTATTCGAATAGTAGTTACTTAGTAAATACATGTGTAATTCCAATAATTATTACGCATCATTACAAGGTACTTTTTTTGCATACTATAACTCTAACCCATCCCTATCCCTAACCCTAACCCTAACCCTTTTCTGATACAATTGTGTGCTTACATGTATATACACAGTGCACACCCATTATAATGCACCCCATTATAGTGCAGAATCGGTTATAACATGGAAGCTTCGTGGCTCCTGTTTGCTCCATAATGCCATTACAGCAGCCCTTTTATACTCGTTATAAGGCAGAACACAAATAGCACAGTCTTGTAACTATGGCTCCCCAGTATAACATTATAAAGGGTGAGCACTGTGTATATATAAAAATTAAGTACATTGTAACTGTGCTTAATAATGTTGCAGTCTGTGTGCAAGTGTACATGTGTTCGCTGAGTGTAAAGTGTTAGCGAGAATACAAGGACATTCATTAAGTACAGTATTTAGTCTTTGTTTTAAGTCCGCTTTTTCCTCAAGATGGGAGGGATCCTTTTTCCATCCCCTCCGAGAAATATTGGATGCTGCACTGCGTCTTTAGAGTTAAAGCCAATTTCTGCGAGGAGTTCTAATTAGAAAAACAAAGTGATAACAATTAATGAGGAGCAGAGCATTTATTTCTTACCCCCCTAATTAACACTGCCACAGACACTCTCAGAGCCTCTTTTGATGTCACAAAGCGGAAAGAGCCAACACTCTTGCAGCTCACAGTAGTTTAAAGAATGCAGAGCGTGGTAATTAAATGCGCTCGCAAATTACCCCAAACTCATCAACAAGCGCCTTTTAATGAAATAACATCTTTAAATGAACAGTGGGCGCAAGTAAAAAGTGAGCAATGGCTTTGCGCTGGAGTTTGAGTTTTTAATTGCCTGTTGGGAGAATATTAGATAAAGGCTGATTAGAAATAAATTGAAAATCTCTAACGGAAGAGGATACTAATAAAATTATTAAGGGGAGCTGGCACCAGAGAAAAGGCCCTGCTTTGTACCAAAAATATAAATCAGAAAACTGACTGTGTTTCAAGGCCCATGCTGGGGCCCTTGACCCCTGGTCATTTGTGTTATTCATTGAGTCGTTCTGAAAACCCAATTGCGTTTGGTTTGGCAGGGCAGTGCTTTTTTAAACAATCCTGCAGGTCATTGTGCTGCCAGCCTGTCAATTCATAAGAGTTTCAATCATTATTATTATTATTATTATTATTATTATTATTATTATTATTATTATTATTATTATTATTATTATTATCACCTGATAGTATACCAGAAACAAACAATTTCATATCTGTCCTCTAGAATTAGCAATGGCTCTGTTAAAGGGGAAGTGTTTTTTGCCAGAGTGTCACTTTGTTTTTATAAACAATAATAAACTGTGCAGAGAGCCTGCTTCTCCTCTCACATGCCTATCCCTCATGTTGGTGCAAGACCTTCAACATTCTCCAGAGATTTATTCAGCATGGCTGTCCTCATCATGTGTTTCTCGAGAGCCGTAATCACCCAATTAAACGTAAAGGTCCTCGCCGTAGAAACGGGCCTGGAAAATTATTTCAGCCCCTAATTATACCATTCCCACCTCTGCCTCACATAAATTCAAGTTAGGTTTCTAAGGGCCTTTATTAGTTGTTCAACAACATATAAATTTGAGTAGCTCTCGTTTGTCTCTCAGTGTCTCTCAGTCCAAGACAAGTCTAATCTTCTGGCCTGGCCTCTGCGTTTTAGCCTGATTTATTTAGATCCTTGTCTGTCTTTTTTTGGTCACGAGTAAATGTATTCATATCTGGGAGAGTCCTCCAAGTTGCTTGTGTGTGTTTGAGATTTTATATGAGATTCTGTATGATATTTTAAATTAGATTTTATACGCCATCACCTATTAAGAAAAACAACGCCAGGGTTTTTTACCCCGGCCTCACAGATCGAAAATAATCTGTGCAGCTTTTCTTCTGGCGGTTCCAACAGTGTGGTCACTTGTAAGAAAAGACCCTAAAAGGAATCCTAGCTAATAAAATAATTTCACGAGTCTTACCTGTCATTAAGCAAAGCGGCGGTTCAGGGCAGGGAATTCAGTCTTTAGATCAAATCAAGTAAACATTAAGCATGGTGCTTCCAATACCAGATCAAATCTGCAGTGGACTTGCTAGTATTTGTCCTTCGATAAACCAGACATCCAAGGAAGGGGTTTATATCTTTCCTCAGTCCACTGCGTCCCCGCTGTGATTCAGTTCCCCTCCTCCTCCCCAGCCTCCACATGCTTTTTGGCTTTGTCTAACAGGGGAGGGCTGCTATCCCTACTTATCTGCCAGCTAATTTATGGGCAGGGGTACCTCTAAAGGCAAGGTCAAAGGGCTAAGAATGTAGTGTGCAATATGCATAATGCAGCAGTGTTATCTATGTCTGATTTAATAAATAATCTATCGAATGAGTTTCCTGACTGAATTAGGGAAAGCATTTGGGAGGAAGGCTTTGCTCTCCGAGTGACCTAGTAGGAAGCGTAAAACTACCTGAAAGTAAGGCATGCAAGCAGAGCTTTCTTTAACCTGTGTGTGCATTACCTCCTTTGTGCCACAGGGGACAGTCTTGTTCCCTTTCCACATTATGAGAAATTACAATCAAGGGGTCATTTGCTTTGCTTGATTCAAAGGCGTTTGGAGATAAAGATCTTAAAGTGGTTCCAGCTCATTCCTAGCACTTTCCCTGTTAAGGACTGCTCTTCTTCCCTTAAATGTAAAATGCAAACCAGAAGCAAGCATGGCTGTGCTGTATCTCACACATGAAATTCCAAGGAGCTCATGAAATTACCCATATGGAAAAGGATTTCCTTCAGCACCGCGTCTGGCAAAGCGTTTCATACTGGCAATATCACTGCAGCTTTAAACAATTTCATCCCATTTATATTAGTAATTGGTATAGCTTTATATTTTCAATAAAAGCCGAGAGGAACAAAAGGCCAGCTATGTGAAATAAGTACTCTGAGATAACGGCACCCATCACTGTGACAGGTGGGTCGGAGGTCAAGAGACTGCAGAGCATGCTCAGCGAGGTGTGAGAAATAGAGGACGCAGGGGACGCGGAGAGATTCCTGTCTGCCCGGCCGAGCTGCGAGGATTGCAGGGGGAGAGAAGGATTTATTTTGAATAGGAGAGGAGAAAGAAAACTGCTTCTCACAAGTTGACGTGTTTGGGAGATGCAGACACCCAGTGCATCTGCTTCCTGGCTCAACAAGAAACCAGAGAAGCACAAGAAAACAAGCCTCTCCAAAAAGCAATACATGTTCTGCTGAATAGAAACCCCTTTCACAATCTGTCTCACGTGTTTCCGATTCTCTAGCGCTGTTCCTGTGCTTAGATCATTATGCACGTGGCTTACCAAATAAGCACAGGGGCTGCTTCTGGAAAGACTCCCTAAATCTCAGTTGAAGGTTTGAAAGATGACCACTAGGGATGGCCTCTGCAACTGTGCCTTTTCTGTTTACCAACAGTTGCAGAGCTGGGCAGAAAAGACAAGTAAATAAGGATGTAAGTGGAAACACCAATATGATATTAAAAAAGCAAACAATGAAATATTCTTATTAAATATAGGGTTTGAAGTATCACTGCTCATGTGACTTAATCAGTACTGTAGATGCTTTTAATGCAACAGCCTGTTTCTTTATTATTATTATTATTATTATTATTGAGAAAAATCCAAGAGCCGATGCATGATGCTTCTTATATATGAGCCTCACCTCACAGATACAATTCGTTTTTAACCTGCTGATGCAAGCTGAATTTGGAGGATATCGCTGAGTCATGATGTTCCCCCAAATAAAGAAAAGCCCGAACTAATATCATAGAGTACAATGCAAAGAAAAAAACTAAACTCATCAACAGATACAGTTAAACAAAAAATAAATAAAAAGCACATATTTTACCCTAAAAAAAAACTAGTGAAAGAAATTCAAAAAGATTACAGCATTATAACAAAATAAAACCTCATTCGTCTGTAGAAAATGCCTATAAACAAACCCCTCTGCTGTGCACCAGCTATTAGTGCTGCATCTCACCCCTGTGTGTAATTCATTCGAAGTCCTCCGGGGGTCAGTGCAGAGTGGGAGGTGTTGGTTTATAAAGGGAAGCAATGTGAAGACTAAGCTCCCCAGCTCTGTTACTCAGTATAGGTTTGAAGCTTGGAAGTTCCTTTTTCAGACAGCTACATCATCCTGTATTATGAATCTGTAACCCACGAAAAAAGCAACGGAATCATGCTTTTATTGGCCAGTAGGTGGCGGTCCAGGGTGAGGAAGGCAGGTGTGTTCTATTGAGTGTCCAGTAGGTGGCACACTGTTTGATCTGTTTTGACACACACACACATGCATAGTGTATACATTCATCATAGCAGCACACGCATCTACAAAATCTGTTTATGATTTAGTGTGTATAATAACAATTGATACATTCATCTAGCTGCAGTGCTTTTTCTATCTGACTTGCATATAAAAAAATGGGAAATACTAAAAACAGTGAGTTAGTGAAGGGCCTTCATCAAGGAAGATATTGTACAATGTACAGTCAACAGTTCATTGTGATATAGTGCAAGAGTCATTCTTAAACCTTTAATGGGTTTATATAGTACTGAAGGAGTCATGCAGAGCATCATGTAAAAGTGTTTTTTTTTATATAATCGGCTAGCAGTCCACTGTGCTTCTTCCCCTAAAAACATCCCCTTACACCAGCATAGAGCAGCACAGGCTGCAGCTGCCCTTATCCGCACAGCCCAGTGCGTCTACAGCACCCTAACAGTTAATACAACCACCCCAAGGCTTTTTATAATAACATTGATTAGACAAAATGAAAAAAAAAAAGTAGAAAAAAAGGCACAACATTGGGAGATAGCAGCGAGCAGATGCCTGCATTCTATCACAGCAGACACATATTGACTAGCAGTCTGAAAGGAGTCACTCGCTCCTCGACGGCCGGGCAGTCTGATTGAGTTGCCTGCGGCCAGTAAATGAGGCTTCCAGCCGCCCGTGGGTCCAAATGAACTGCAATCTTTTCAGACCTTGTTGTTTGGCCGGGAGAGAGATTTAAAACCCTGGAGCACTTCAAATAAGTTTATTGAAAAAAAAAGAAAAAGAAATAGACACACAGCCACAGTAACTAAGAGAGTTGGCACAGATTAGACAGTGAGTGTGTGCGTGTGTGTGTCTGTGTGTGTGTGTGTGTGTGTGTGTGTGTGTGTGTGTATGTGTGTGTGTGTGTGTGTGTGTGTGTGTGTGTGTGTGTGTGTGTGTATGTGCGTGCGTGCGCGTGTGTGTATGTGTGTATGCGTGTGTGTCTGTGTGTCTGTGTGTATGTGTTTGCGTGCGTGTGTGTGTGTGTGTGTGTGTGTGTGTGTGTGTGTGTGTGTGTGTGTGTGTGTGTGTATGTTTTCTGTAGGAGCCTTCGAGTAAGGCTGAAATAAAATATACATTTTGGTCTTACACTAGGACTGGTGTGGAGTAAACGATATTCCTGTGATATGACTCCTAGTTGCACAGAAAGCCAGAGGTTGGGGGATTTGAACCCAAGCCCTTTTCATACACAATTGCTCTTACCTTTAAGCTTCATTTCCCTACTTTAAAAAAAATGCCATGAATGCTCCTGATTACAGTCTGTCTTCATTAAGTTAATGATCGGACTCTGCCTGTTTGTCTTGCAGTAACAGGTTGTGGCAATGTTGTCTTTTAATCAGTTACTTACTTTTTTAAACAATGCATTTTTCTGACATGTTAATATAAATTGTTAAACTGTTATAAAAATTGACTTTGAGGGATTACAAAAAACAATATAAAAAAACAAAAATAAAAAAAGATTCCAGTTTCTTAATGTATTTTCAGTTACTCAGTAAATGAAGGGCTGCAGACTCCTTTGAATTGCAATGCAGTAACTGCTTTTCCTGTGGTGTGCCACTTGAATTCATCATGAATTTATGCCCTTTCTTTGTTTAAAATGATCTACTACAAAAAGCATGATATTTGTTTTTCAGATGTTACTCCTATGCAATCCTCTGGAACTCCATTTACTGTAAATCCACTGAAATTTCCGTAACATCTAGTCTAGAGCGAATACCATGAAGTGATAGCAGGCTTCCAGCCCACTCCCTGCTCAGTTTCATGTGTGTTTGATTAGTTTTAATATGAGGAAAAGCTTGCATTAGTTTCAAGCTGTGAAACAGTTGTCACATAATAGCGATTCGTGAATGTGGTTTGCAATGGCTTCTTTCTCAAGCTCAAAAACAAAAAGAAGCAGTTACAAAATCAGCAGCTGCCAGCATTGCAAATGTTCTTGATTCAGCAGAAACTCATGCGCTCTGTCTGCGGGAGGCTGGGGTTCGAAGAGAATGCAGAAACATACCCACGCAGTCCTCGCAGGGTTAATTCCACCAGCCTGGTTCATTGGCTGTAGCAGTGAAACCTCTTTGAACTGACACAGCTCAAAGCAAAATGCCCCAGTTCATTGTTTTACTTTTCTGTCCTTCTGAAATCGTACTGATTGTGATGTTTACAGCTGCCACTGAATTCCTTTCCTGTTATTAGCCGTTAATTTCTCTCTGTGGTTTATGGTAACACTTTACATTGAGTGTCTCTAATTGTTGTGCATTAATATAGCAGTTACTTAGAAAATACACATGTACTCACACATAATTACAATGCTATTATACATAGTTACAATGTACTTAATGTGTACATCTTTGTGCATGATATAATCCTAACCCTAACCCTAATCCTTTTCTGATAGAACTGTGCACTTACATATATCGTGCAAAAATATTTACACATTAAGTAATAACATTGTAATTAGGTTTGAGTACTGTGTATTTACTAAGTAACTGATATGTAAATACACAGTAATTAGAGACTCTGCATGTTAACTTATTAACTCTTCTAATAATCACATCCTTCAAACACACTGTTCTTTGATTTAAAGAGTGACTTACTAAATGCTTGCACTGAGACTGAACAGCATTAGATCTGATTCATAGTGAGTGCAAGTGTTTTCTACATTTGTAGTGTACTAGAAACGAGCAGGATGCTAAAACAGCAACAGTTAATTTGCATGGCTGTGTCTCGGCACGGATTACTGCATGCTGGGTTGTAACGAGTCCCTCAAGCATGAAGCCCGAATTATTTTGACAGGGAGTTTCAATCCAGCGTGTGGGTGGAAGGTGCTGTGCACAGGCTAGTCCAGACACTGACACATTATCTGACATCAAACACACAACGATACTTTGTTCTTCTTTTGCATACACTACAGTGCCCATCATAACAACAAATGACTTCCCATTCATCAGAAAAGACAATCACCAGCGAAAACAAGAAAATAACATATAGAGCGAGGTGATTGATTGTGCTCCTGCACATGCTCACTGCATCTTGTTGTTATTTTGAAATATATATATATATATATATATATATATATATATATATATATATATATATATATATATATATATAGATAGATAGATAGATAGATAGATAGATAGATAGATAGATAGATAGATAGATATAGATATATAGAGAGAGACTGAGAGACAGAGTGAGTTGAAAAGAGTATAAAGTTAAAAAGAATAACATCAAAAAATATATATTTCATATACTGCTAATAAAAAAAAAATGTTCTACTTTATTTTAATAGTTGTAAGCAAAGCTTGGATTATCTAAGCAAGTGAATGTGAGTCTGTAGAAATAGCAGGAGTCATCCATCTAGGCTGTTTCCGATCTCTGTTAATTCCAGGTTAGGTGGCCGTGAACAGAATTCATATCCCAGATTATTGCATTCCCGTGGAATTTGAAGGCAATACTGTCCTGAACCTGCAATGCCGGAGACAGAAAAACAGCCTGAAGACTTGTCAGCAATGGAATCCCGGTGAGTGGACGGGATGGGCCAGCTGTAAAACCTTTACTAAAAGAATTCCTTTTCGTTCCGGTCCGGAATGGAATCTCATTGTGGGCACAGTGACGACAAGGGGTGAGCCAACAGCTCAGTGACTCTCAACACTAATCTCTTCAATAAGAAAGGATTTCTCACACACTCTTTTTATTAAAGCAGGGGGGCTTGATAGGAAACGTGTCTGTGTGTTTGGAGGGTGAGGGAGCAGGGAGAGGGGTGGGGCAGGGTGGGGCTAAGTTCTTTCTTTACCCTAAACTTTTCTACAATACTACCAGATACGAAGTTTCAAAATATATATACATATGTTTCTTTCAAAACCGCACGTGTGACAGTGAGCTGAAGTCCACGACAGGTGAGCTTCATAGGATTATTCTGTGAGTTGCAAACACTTTAACCAGTGGATCATCGGGGTTTTAAGCAAGGCTGCACACAAGAATACAGATTGATCGGCTGTTTTACCACCTGATTGTTAATCCTTGCTGTTCATCGAATATGATCCGAACGTATTGACGGACCGGCAGTGGATTAGAGAAAATGTCAGCGGATGAAGAAAATATAGCAACACATCCATTGAGACACTGCTATTGATCTGGGCTCCCTCCTCGCACGGCTCCCCTTGTGCTTCATCATTGTATATCTGAAATTGATCTGAAATAATCAAACCATGAGCTGTGTCATGTGAACTTCTCACCTCCATTTCACTGTCTCTCTGGTTTTAATATTGCATCTGTATATATAAAAAATTCAATATGCAACAGCTACTCCAAAACAAAATACATTATGTGTATATATTGGGGGGGAATGCAATACATTTATAAACATTCTACTCTTGAAACCCTAATCAACATGAAACTCTTATAAAGAACTCTCATTATTTTGTTTTATATATATATATATATATATATATATATATATATATATATATATATATATATATATATATATATATATATATATATATATGTGTGTGTGTGCGTGTGTGTGTGTGTATACTTCAAATATATATTGTATGTATGTGTTTTCTATAAAAAAAAAGGTTAATTCTCTTCAGTACCAGTATGCAAGTAGAGCAGATTGCAATATACATTCCTAAGGGACTAATATGATGTTAATATATCATCTTGTTCCCACTGCCTTCAATGGTGCTTGATATATTGTACAGGATGAAGAAATAAACATTTGCATTAAGGAAATTTAAAAAAACGCACAGTTTTGCTCAGTTTGTATATATTTTGTGAGTGCTAGAAAAACAATGGCAAAGAAAGAAAGAAAGAAAGAAAGAAAGAAAGAAAGAAAGAAAGAAAGAAAGAAAGAAAGAAAGAAAGAAAGAAAGAAAGAAAGAGAGATTATACTGTATATACTGACTCATCTCAGCCATAGAGCTGTAATAAACTCACTAAGCTGGCAATTCCCAAGTTCTCCCTTCTCCACTCTCCCCTGACAGATATCCTTGAGCCTGACCTCCATCTCTCTCACAGGTCACCCCGAGATGCAGCGATAGTGAGCTATAGTTAAGGTCCAGATCTGCTATCTGAACTTGAATGATGGAGGAAGCATCGCAGGGACATGTTTATTGTCACACAGTGGCCCACAATGCAACTCTCTGTGAGTCACATCCATCCCTAATATAATTCAGAGCGTGACTCCCATTGTGAAGTGACTGATACAGCCTTCACTCCTGGCCTTGCTGGTCACTTGTCTCCAAAGAAACTTCCTACCAATATAAATGCAGCTCTGAGGCAACCCAAAGCCCCTGTCTTCAAAGAGTGCTGCTCCTCTCTTTCACACATAAAACCCTGGCCGAGATTACAGCAGTAAGAGAGAGGAATTGATAGCCCTCCCGGTGAACTGTCCTGGGAAAGGTTACTTATATCTAAAACTCTATAAACACGACACATATATTACACCCCACTACACGCTACTTATACTGAAATGATATTGTTGGTTACATGTCTGCAGTTGAGCCTGTACTGAAAAATCAATGTTTATTACACCTGTATTTAATGCACCGAATGTGTAGCGGTGAAAACGGTTCTCTGAGCTTCATGGGAAATTCCGCTGTCATGTCCGTTGCATCCGAGGACACCTGAGAAGCTGGCCTTTGTTCTCAAGCGTCCGTTAGCTCGTCAGCATCCAGTGTCGGGTGTCAAGAGGCAATTGGCTTAGACGCGGGGTCGGAGGAGTCCATCTGAACTTCCGTTCTCCAGAGCTGTTGTGGAGATTGCCGTGGCGAGGGAACGGAATTGGACAGGCTAAATTGGGGGTGGAAATTGGAGTTAAATCCTTTACAGAATGGGCAAAGCACCGCAGGAGCTAATCACAGGCCTCTCATAATGGCGATGTGGGTGCTGACAAACGAATTGCCTTTTTAATCAGTCGGGGAAATGGATTGATTGAGAAAGATCAGACTGATTGATCGCTCCCAATACTGGATACACCAGCTGCATGATTGCAGGATTGAAAGAAAAGGTTCCGCTTAATAGATTCGTCATTTTTATCCCGACATTGATTTTATTCTGTCAGCGTTGACAGCTTTCTCTTAATGTCTTTCAGAATATTTGAAAAATATTTTTTAGTCATCTATGCAGTAAATAGATTCTACAAAATTCATATTTTTTCTCAATAATTTGAAAGTTAGCAGCAGGGTTATTATAAAAGCAGAGGTTTTAATATCCAATATTTTTTAACATGTAGACATGATGACATTTTTTAGCACCAGTGCTCCTGGGAAGACACTGAAACTCTGGTTAAAGTTGAAATAATAAATGGCGTGTTCCATAGATCTGAATCCCAAATGCCAACCAAATGTGTTTTGAGATTTTAAAATGGCAAGAGCACTTCTGTTGCTATGCAGAGCATTTTCCTTTTAAGTAGAAGCCAGGCATTATCTTTTCATCAGCTACACTGCACCTCCAAATAAGCCTTACCAAAGTGTTGCAGCCCTTTGCAGAAAAAAAAATCTCTCAAGCTAATAATTGGAGAGAGTTAGCTAAGAATCAGAAAATCTGTCTTAGCTCCTACAGGGTGAAACATTTTCTCCTGCAGCACACACACACACTGACATGGAAAATGCATTACAACATTACAAGTGGTTTAGTGAACTGCTTTGGTAATTACATGTCGCTCGGACGTTTTCACGTTTTCACACTTGCACGTTTGCACACTTGCACGCTTGCAGCCTGGGTTCTGGAGAGTGTCTGTTAACCCTTCCTGTCCCAGCCAACTTGTTTTGTTTTGGTCGACAATTGCTGCCAGGTGCTTCGTGCTCCGATTCTGAGGTTTCTATGGCTACGCCATCTTGTCAGCCAATCACAATCCACATAGCATCTCTGTTGCATTTAATGTTCTACATACCAATGAAAGCGTTTAAGACAGCCGAGCTTAAGCCCTTGATTTGATTGATTCTACAGTCTCTTATGGGCCGTTTTTTTTTTTTTTTTGATTGCTATTATTTAAAAGCAATATTTTTTTATTAGAAAAAAAAACAAACAGTTGAGAGCATGTATTATTTATTTACAAAGGACCCTGTTTATGATAATATAATTTTCAATAATAATGGGAGGAAGTAATAGCAGGACAAGCAATATTCACATGAACCATTCCTTGCTGCTGCATTTCCAATGCTTGTTCACACACACACACACACACACACACACACACACACACACACACACACACACACACACACACACACACACACACACACACACACACACACACACACACACACACACACACACACACACACACACACACACACACACACACACACACACACACACACACACACACACACACACACACACACACACACACACACACACACACACACACACACACACACACACACACACACATACATTTCCTTTGTTGCTTCTCATTTGTTCCTTTGCAGTGCAGAATTAAAGGCCCTGCATTTTAATTTCAATTCTGAATAAATCATTTCCCCAAAGACATGTTTGGTAGCCCCTGCAGGAGGACACCTTATCGCTGCAAATAGGATTCAAAGGAAGAGAGCTGGGTAATCCACAGCTAATTGGATGATATCGTTAAGCATTTTCCCTCCTTCCCATGGCTGAGCTCCGAGTTGCCCGGTCCTCTGGGAGCCCAGGAGCCACTGAAGAGGTTATTATAGAGTGCCCTTTGGGAGTTTTAATACCCTACCTCTTGTTCAGACATGCAAATAATCTAATTCAACCTAATTAAAAAGCAAGCTAAGGTGCAGCATGAAAAAGATAAGCCTGGATTCATGAGGGCTTTGTTTTAGTTAACAAGTCGCATACTTGTATATACTCACAACAGCCTTCCATCCCCAGTCACTGCATTGGTTTGTAGAACAGGTAAGACAAATATGCAAGTTACATAGCAAAAATCAGGTTTAGCAACATTGTTTTTTTTATAGTGCTGTATTTTTAGCCAATAATCGATAATTGAAAATCTCATTATTGTCAAGTCAAGGTCCTATACTTTCTATAATTATAGACCATAGTCAACACATTCATTATTTACAGAGACACGCCATTCAGAAGATACTGAAGAGGCAGTATCTAAAGCTAAGGCTTATTGAAAGCAATGCCCACTGTCTGTCTTTTTGACATCAATCTGCTTAAAAAAAAAAAAGTGTAATGCTGCAGTGCGTTTGGTGGTGCTGCGAAAGTCATTATACAAGGGGAGCATGCGAGAGATCAGGAAGAAGCATACTCAAATTCTTTAATGATGATATTAAATAAAATATGGTATGGAGAGCTCAGCACCCAATCACTCTTTTTAATAGCTTCATAGCAGCAAGAAAATAAAGTATTCATGAAGATTGAGGAAGATGATCCGATGGACTTCAATTTAATTGGTGCAAATTAAACCGATCCATCTTTCGCCGCTGTCCGTCTCTCTTCTATCATCACGCCAGCGTCCATCCACCACCTTGATTTCAATTATCTTTTAATAGCAAAACTTTTTTTTTTTTTTTTTGATGTACACAAGCCCGAGCCACCATAAACATGTTCTGATATTGTTTCAGTATGATTCGGTGTAATATTCACTCCAGTTCTTTCTCTCGGTGTCTCTCCTGCAAGCACACACGTTTATTTATTTGCTGTTATTTAAAAAGAAACATGGGGAATGGGAGGCCTGGGGATTTTTCCCTTTCAATATGAATTCACTGAACATGACTGGAGTAACAGCCAATGCAGCCTCTCTGGATCCCCTGATGGGGGATAACGAGATGACATTCTGACTTTTAATTTGGGACACAACGATGCCCTGTTCCTGCTGACACTTCACAAGTCTCGCACCTGCTGATGTCAGAACTAGCATTCAGCAATCTAGCATATTTTCAGCATTAAAAATGATTTTTAGCAAATTGATGCATTAAAAAAAAAAATTGACCTACAATAGATTACAATTAAAGCTATTTTATAGAAACGCTTGCAAAATCGCTCGCTGGTTGAACAGCACACGCAAGTGGTTTTATTATTTGTTAATACTTTTAGCAATTTTACCAACTTTTACCAACTTCTATATACAGCAAGGCTTTTTTTTTCTTTTTTCAACCGTTGGACTGCTCCTGAAGCCACTTCAACCACTTCAAATGTCTTTGGCCATCACTGTTTAAAACATTCCCTCTCTACCCCGTTTGCTCTTTCTGTGGTTTTTACATGGAGCAACAAAATAACTTTAAAAGATGTTTTTCTTCGTTATCCAGCGTCCCAGAATAACCATAATCTAGCACGCTGCTGATTGGCTGGGACACACGACTTGCGATAGCTGCATATCAAGGAAAGAAGCTCAGAGTATCTCGTTTTTCATAATATATTACATGCGTGGCTGTCCATCCTTTCTCAGGATCAGTCCCATGATAAGAGTTGCTGTTGTTTTTTTCTGTCCATGTGTCTTGCCATTGTTTAATAGATACGCTGTGTTATTCCACTCATGAGACGAGTGGGTAGTTTACAGCCACCCCCATGAGTGAAATAACCACAGCACCGTGTGAACGTTGATGGACTATTCTGTTTCTATAACAGTTACAATGCATGAAAAATGAAGTATGTTTAATAATCGAATTCGGACGCATTCTAGAACGCATGGTGTCTGGAGCAGTGCAATTCTGTCATTGGATTTAAATCATCACAAGTCTGTTGTATAAGGAACTTTGAATAATGTTGATAAACTGTAGAGGATCTACCATATTCTGGATATATATATATATATATATTACAATTTAATGCAAAGGCTTTGGCTCGTGCCTAATAAGTTGCAGTCTGATCTCCTCCCATGGAAGAGCTATTCATAACATTGATGAGCATTTTACAATTAACTTGAAACATCTTCCCACCAGCCTGTGGTTTCCCAGTGAAATATCAGTAACAGAACCATATTGCGCCGGCAATGAAACTAATCAAACCAACAGAAATACAATAAGACGAGCCAAGCAGTGGACTAAATGAGGCATGAGTGTGTAATTATCGTAATGCGGAGTGCTAGTGCAAAGAGGGAAGAGCAGCTTTCTGCAGCAGCTCCGGAACGTATCTCCTGATTGAGAAGCACCGGAGGAAATTCAATTATTTGGAATGCCTATTAAGCAGCGCAATCAGCGTGCATGAACAATGCCCACTGTAGCGAGGTCTGGAACACGTGCATCGGCATCTTTTAATATGCACAGTGCAGACGGAGGGCTCCATTTGGTTTCTCGTCTCCACTCTGCAAGCATTAACCAACAGGCCCACCATACGGGTTGCTGGCAGTCTGTTTTATTTGTTTCTTATTGAGCTTCTGGAAACCCCTTGAGGAATGCATGCTTTCAGTTTGGAAAGAGGCCATTGTCCTTGTCTGTGAAGGCGATTTTGAATGAAGGTAAACTCGTATATGAACCCATATAGTACTGTAGGAACCAGAACATATTACTCTACGTAACATCCTTATGCCTATAGATTGGAGATCCAAGTCCGAGCTTGTCTGTCCTTCTGAGGTTGCATGAGGTTACTATCTGCATTCAGCTCCAAAGAAAAAGTCCCCCGAATTGACTCTTCCCATTGTTTTTTTTTTTGTCACAGCAAATGGCACAACTGTTGTATTTTTTTTTTTTTTTTTTTTGGGGGGGGGGGGGGGGGGGGGGCAATAAACTGTGATGCACTCAGTCTATCAGGTGACTGCGAAGATGGTTGACCTGTCATAATTCTCCCTGCCGACAGTGTGTGGTGATGGCATTAGTGCAGCAGCTCTCGAAAAAACAGTGCCCACTCCTCCCTCCCCCCCTGCCCCCCTCTTTCCTATGACAAGCCCCCCTCCCCTTCCCTCTCCCCTCATACCTGCCTGCTTCCCTCTCTCCATGGATAAGCAGGTAATCATGAGCTGCCACAGAAAGGTGACCCATTAAGGTGATGGATACAGTGTGAAAAACAAATGCTGTGAAACGTGGGGCTTGCTGTCCTTACTGCACCTTGGCCTTTTGTTCTGTCATATCAATATCCACTCTGGGCCTCATTAGACTGGCACACTACACAATGAGCAGAGAGCCGGGGTCAGGCCGGCACTGCTCTCTCTCTGACTGGCTTCAGCGGGCTTTTCAGCTAAATCTCACCCAGAGGACTGCAGGTAAACACAAGAACAACGGTAGAGAGAGATCGTCCGGTGAGAGGAGAGGGCTGGAGACAATGCAGCTGATACAGACACGCGCGGCTCTGATAAGCACATTTTCTCGGTTCCGGCACTCTTTTGTCTCAGTTTCTTCAGTTGAATTTCATTAGAGATAAAAGCATTAGCACTCCAGTAAATGCATAGTGCATTTCGCTAGCGCTCGTTTTTTCCTTCTTCTCATGAATATGACTCTCCATTTATTGCTAATCCATACGGAGAGCAGTGAAGTAGCTATTATTCCTTTGGAGGAGTCACTAGCTGCTATTTTAAAGTTATCAGCAAGCCCAGAAAATTCTCTTTGGATTAAAGCTGTTCAGATCCAGGTCCTGTGATATTCAATTTGATGCAGCGTGAATTTGCGGTCTTGGTGATATATTCAAAGACAACATTAATATTTGATAACGAGCGGCTGTGTGTGTGTTTTTTTTTTTCGTTCAAAACCCCTAACAAGCAGTTTGCATCTCCAGAGATATTTAGAGACCTAACATTGTGGCAACAGACCCTTTATTTCTGCAAATATACCCAATGTTAGTTCTGTTAAAAGCAGAACAACGTCTACAGTTAATATACGATTCTTTGGTTGTGACGTGTAGGCACAAACCTTAGACACTCTTATCCTTTGCAGTTAGAAACTGCAGCTGTTTTAAAAGGCATCACATATTCACATATTCAAGCTGTTTTATGTGAACATTTAAACACTTATAAAAAAAAAACACACACAGAGCTCTTCAAGGAGAAATCTGAAGTTCTTTGTCAGAACCTTTTCTTTTTTATTTCTTTATGTTTTGTACGATATATGAAACATTGGTTGACTCCATTACCATTGTCAAAACATAAAAATGTCTCCAGTGCGGAATCCATCAACCAATGGCTAATGCCACTGTAGCCAGCCTTGTTCCATCAGTGTCATCTAACACAAAGCAATTGCATTACTGCTGAAGATCATTTAGTAAGACCATGGGTAGACCGTTCCATTGATGACCAGGTCGCCGCTCTGTATTGTCAGTGGACTTTTCTTGTATGATGAAGCGTGGCTATCCGTAATGTTCTAGCTCTGTTGATAAACAGGGGACTGCAGAGCTGTCATGTCCATCCAGTAAAATTAATTGACACTGGGAGCAGATGGATGCAGCAGGTCTAAATCCATTTCCTCGAAATGCAACAGACATTTAGATTCCTGCACCTGCACCTGTATGCAATAATGGAACAATATAAAAATGGAGTTAAACCTATAATGAGGTTATGCTGCATGTAGAGTTGACACGGTTCCTTGTGGTGCAAGAACATCATCTCGCTAGCCATGGACTCTTCCTCAGTAGAGTAAGACGTGGTCAACTGCATATAATGTATTAGAGGCTCCAGCGCCATGTACAAGACACCCCTGAGAGTGTGAGGTTGCAATCCTAATTGCACTGTGTTTTGAGGTTTCTGAACCCATAAATAAATAATGTTCAAGTTCAGAGAAAGGTGTGTTAATCAGGGTCTCCCAGGCTGCATGCGCATGACTCTGGCCATCCTCGCGATCCCCAGCAAGGCTGGCTTTGCATTTTGAAAAGACAAAGATGCCACAGAGATATCACTGCAATCAGTGCAAATTGGTGTTAGGCGAGTGGTCAGACTTTCAGAAGGACATCTACTGGTCTCACGGCACTGGTGTCCCAAATGACCTTGCTGTGAGCAAGTAAGCAAGAAAAGAAAAAAAACAATCAAAACCGTTTACTAGCTGTAACTCTCTGAGGTTTACTAACAAGCCAGCAAGAGAGCTCAGAATTTACAATGCCAAACGCACAGCCACAGCCAAGCAGCTGCTAATGAGAGTAAACTTGAGTAGCTGAGCTCTGGTCAAGCCCCAGTGTAGTGGAAGCTGGATGACATCATCATGAAGATGTCATCTAATTGAATTGATGTGACCACTGATGTCAAAGCTGATACAAAACCCTGAAGAATCCATTGTTAGAAAACAGAAAGGGATTGACTACATTTTTTCTTCTGTGGCTAACAAACTTAAGATGCACTTTCGAAAACAGCTACATCACCTGCACTGTAGCTCTGAATAAACGACCCTGGAGTTGCATTATTGGATATGTTACACTGTATATATCAAGAATATAGTGGCGGGTGTGATCACTGCGTCTCTCCTGCTGTCGCTGTTCCCTTGACCGTGTCCGTGCAGTGATGTGCTGCTTTGTGAAGGACACGCTGCCTCCACTGCTTCTGCAGGGCTATCACAGACTCAATCTCAGCGCACTTTAATAACTCTGAGAGAGGTCAGCACCCACACATTCAATAACACTCCCTGTCAGCTTGCTCAATGCCTGCAAAACAGCCTCTTTGGAATTCTTTCTGGGTATGCTAAGCCACGCAGGCCTGCTCACCCTATCCACACATGCACACACACACACACACACACACACACACTGTAAGAGGTTTGTATATCAAGGCTGTTCTTATCAAAGGGTCACAGCAAGACGTGTTTGCTTATTTTTGGATGCAGCGGTGAGCTTTTTTAAATGGACTCTGCTGCCTTGGTTTTCAGAAGGAAGGGGATTTCTCAAATCCTAACGCTGTCAAAAGCATCTCCCCAAGACTTTAATGAACCCCTGTTTTTTTTTTTTGTATCATTGGTTATGTACATGCTATTAACAGTTATACATTATTCTAAGAAATAACGACATTTTATTACACTTGTTGAAATAATATTTGCTAGAACAGGTTGATGTTTCTGACGAGCTCTGGTTTTAATAAGAGTTAACAGGTTCTGCCTTTGATGAAGTATCATGGACGCTGCTTGCACGGGGCTGAGATCTGTTCACACAAAACCTTGGTTCTCTTTGTACAGTTTATGCCACTTGCATGCAAGACTTTGCAACCTGAAATGACGTGCACTGACTGCGGGATTCAGTGACTTTAAATTACACCTGTTCTTGAATTAAGCCAACATCGTGTTTTATTAATTTTTTTAGCACATGATATGCTTGCTGGCAATGAACCTGGAGGGAAGAGCAGCGAGGGAACGAAGCACAACCTGATTGAAGGCAGCTTTCTCATTGACATCAATGTAATGAATGTCAGAGGAGCGCTGCCTTGCTCAGATGGAGAGTTGCTGCTGCTCGCCCGTGCCTCTGTGATGTGACAGATCCCTGTGAGATGCAGTTTGTCTGGCTGCTCAACTCTCAAGAGGTGACATTGCATTGTACTTTGGCTCTGCTCTCGTGAGACAGGGTTGCTGGGGATGGATTCCTGCTCGTGAAAAACTCCCTCCCGTCAGCAGAATTGTAGGACCAGCTCCCGGAGAGTGGGCCCCAGTCATGTGTCACAAGCCCCACAAGGCCATCCCGTCACAAGGTTTATTAACACGCACCTGTTCTGTAGAGCTGCAACTTGGACTGCTTATTGTTGGGTAAGACAGACCAAGGTTAGTGTTAATCTGTCAAACTCGTTAGTATTGGATAATGCATTGTAGAGAAAGCTGGGATCTGTAGTGACAGCCTTTACAAATCCTTTACAAGCTGTGTTTTTTGCAGGGTAGCATCTCACCCAATTCGCTGTGGGGTCTTTGAAATCCGCAGTACCCTCAAAATACATTCACCCCTGCCTTTGTTTCTGTATACTTAACAAGAACTAAACAGGTTCATTAATAACATCGCAATTACATATGATCAATCCTAGTACATGGTGTCCTGTGTTTTATTAGTGATATTATCATATTCGTATGTTTTAAAATTTAATATGAAAACACACATGAATTGATGGCACTTATATTAGCGGCTGTGTCTGTTCATGATGAATTTGTGCGACGTCTGGGGCTTTATACGAAGAACAGTGCACTAAAAAAATAATTTATATCAAAGAAAAACTGTCAATAAGAAAGAAAGTAAGAAAGAAAGAAACCATGTATATCAAAGAAAGAAAGAAAGGCAGCAATCTTCTCATTAGCACCTAGGGGCTCTTGGGGAATTGCACACACGTACACCTTATTGCATGTCAGCCCAGCCCCTGCAGGACCCGGGGAAAGTCGCGGAACGAGAGGGAGTAATGACCTGGAAACAGTCCTGTGGGCCTACGCAGTAATGATGTGGCTGGCTGTATTTTTTTAATATAAGGAAAGAGATTAAAGAAAATCACAACCCCGCTTGGCTTGTTCATTATTATTGAGGTGAAGTGACCATTAAGAAACAATGACAGAGGCTCTGCTCATTTGTAGCTGGAAGAAAAAAGAATGTGCTGCTGCAACATTAAACTGTGCAGCCCCTGGGATCTGCCAGTGTCTAAAAAGCAACTGGAACAATTAGACTTGAAAGCGATCTGCACGTCTGCAATATAAAACACTGATTATATTAAAGAGCATTATCATATTACATTAACACTTCACATGAAATGCATCTAATCACTGTGTATTTACATGGTAATTGCTTAGTAAATACACGTGTACTTACACATAATTACAATGTAAATACATAGTAATTAGAGACAATGTAAAGCGCTACTTTTTTTTTGATCTCTGAATGGGTGTGATAATAGGAACAGGTTGGTTAAATTGTTTTCGACAGACGGCTGTGAAAGCTTCGAAGTGGTTCGTGCGTGTTTATTACTGCACATTGAAGCGAAGCTCTGAATTCTGATCTCACTGCTCTGTCTGGTCCATGTCCCGTTTAGTTCCAGAAGAGCTTCTGGTTTTTAATCTTGTCTATGAAGCCCTACAGGGAAGCTATTTTTTTGGTGTAAAAGGTTGTGTTCATAGGAAAGAGGTCCATGCAGCTGTTACTTAACAGATTGTATTATGTTGTCAAGATCAGAAGGTGCACTTATAGTCGTGTCAAGATATTCAGTTTTGGTCAGAAAGGTTACCGTCTATCTAGCATGCAGAGAAAGGGCAAGGTGCAATTTAAAGATGACATCTGAATTTAAAAAAATAAATAAATAATTTGTGCTGCTTATGAATGAATTTGGTCATAACAAAGCAGGTTTTACAGGTAAGCCTAGAAAATCTTAAATTTTAGACTCAAAATTGTGTTCATGTATTTTATATATATATATATATATATATATATATATATATATATATATATATATATATATATATATATATATATATATAGGGATATGACAGGCAGGCACAGGCAGACAGACAGACAGACAGGCAGGCAGGCAGGCAGACAGATAGACAGTGTTTTATGAATGCATTAACGTACAACATCCAGACTAACATCGGCTTATTAGAGACAGACAAAAACATGTGTTAAGTGGAGATCACAAGATAAATGATCTCAGGAGCTCAGCGCTTCAAACCATTATGTCGAGGATCACGACATCAATTATCCAGTGATGTGGACGTACTGGAAAGTATTTCTGAAATCCAACACCGTTTAGACAGGAGGACATGCCGTCACTGAGAAGGTAAGGACAGCAGCATCCACACTTGGCTTGCTGACTACCCTTGAAGCACCGTGGCCATTAAGGCGAGATGAAAGAGACCCTGCTCATTTGTAGCTGGGACGAAGCACAGACGCCCGGAGCTGCCTAATGAAATCTGAAACCATCAGATTTCGTTGACTTACAGGAGGCAACGCATTTGCAAACCGCAGCCGTACAATCACCCCCCCCCAACCCCCCCCCCGCGGTCTTTAGAAAGGAGAGCATGTATTAGAATTATATTAATAACATTTTATTTTCTTTCTGAGCGGTCTGATTTCTGTAACACCGGCATAAGACAGCTTAGACAGAGCTGGGGTGGGTAGTTTAGCGATTCCAACAAGCTCTTTACCTCTATCAGGAACTGTCTATTTCCAGTTGTGTACACTAGTACTTCTCAAACAAATGGGGCACACTGTCATTAATACATTCAATTTGTAATATCATCGCGGTGTTTCCTTGTATTAGGAAACTTTCTAATACAACATGCCACCGTCAATGTTGCATAAACAAGTATCCCTTTGGAAAGCAGTATGATCTGTACTAGCTGCCTCATGATTATGGAAATACAGCTCAAGGCAGGCTAATCAGCAGGCAAGGTCACTGCCAGAGCCTTGACCAGCTTGGAGACGGAGCCCAGCAACGCACACACATCTCGAGGTGTCCAGGGACAAGGATACAGGCTGGCTTTGCGCATTTAAAACGTCACCACATCACAATTAAAGGAACTTTGGCATTAAGGCCAACCCTGCATTCAGCGTGAAGGACACCTTCTGCAGTCACTGAATGGCCAAGCCACAGTTAAATGACTTCTCAAATGCTAAAAAAAAAAAAAAAAAAACAAGGTTTGCACGTGTGATTCCAATTTCCAAATGCAGAAGAAACTGGAACAGTAAATTAGAAACAGTGTGCATAGAAGAAAATTAAACTTCACTGTCTCTTCTTGAAATTCTTTGACAAATGTATTGACCATGTAGCTTTCTTGGCATGCCCACCCCCTTTTTAATGTGTTGTTCGTTGACTGGACTTACAGTCTATTGGGATGTCACTCTGCGTCCTCAAAGCACTATTTCCCAATTCAGATCCACTGGGACACAACCAGTAGGCCACATTATTTGGTATCAGTCTGGGTTTAATACAATAAAAAACAATAACACCTATTAATTATTAATAAAGCCCTCTATCAGACTGGCTTAATGAAATAGTGTTTCTAAAATGACTATACATGTGTTATACTGGTCTGGGGGTTTACTGTAAACTTACAGTTATAAATGCCTAATGTGTTATAACACTGTGTTAATAAAACTCATAGTTATTAACTGGCTATCATTGCTTTTAGTATTCTGCATAGCTCATTAATAGATGATTATTGATTGTTTATATTTCATATTTAAAATAAACCATTAATGAGTATATTTGATTTATTTATTCATCTATTTATCATATTTAAGTTGTTAACCCAGACGTCCAGAACTGCATAAGTCTGTAATGACTGTGGAAGATGTATCCCTAGCCAAGGCAACATTGCAGTACCAATCTTAATAAACCACGGCTCCTTCCTGAATATAATCTGGGTCCCCCCCCCCCCCCCCTCCCCAACGTTCCTGTCGCAAGCACTAATCTAAATGGAAGATGTGATACATACATAAACATGACCAGCCATTGTATCCTCAGAGTGTTACAGCAACAGACTCTGACAGTGCGTGCACCCTGGTGGTGTTAGGAACGTGTCTCTGGTGTCATCATAGCGAACCAACATAATACCATTAATCATTAGGCAGACCTTAAATCAATTTCTATAAGGAAGCGCCCATGTAAAGGGTAGATCACAACACATTAATGAACTTGAGCAATCAGCTCTGTGGCTAGAAGAGACTGCATAAATAATATCGCCTACCCGCTGTATGGTACTCGGCTTAGTTACGATAACAAGAACAGAACTGCATTTCTTTTTTTTTTTAAATACTGCCTGTAATCTGCTGAGGAACATGCTTACTCTATTTGAACCCTTACTGGCTTTCTGAAGCATTTTTATAAAGGTGTTGGAACAGCGATGTACAATTTAGAGCCTGTGTGTAAAAGTTTGAATCCTTTCCCTCTGCGAGAGCTTTTGCCTCCACTTGCTGATTCCCCGCATTGATTACTAACACTGCTTCTGCTTCGTTTTTTTAGTTTTTGTTTTTAAACAGCAGACTGGCATGTCCTAGTAAAACCATTCCTGCAGTGTGTTTCACATCTTGTTTACGGTTCTCTCAAACAATGGGGCCCCTGGTCCGATGCTGTCTGTTTGTCCATCTGTCACACGATAATTCCTTTGATTGTGCACCACCTTTACCAAATACTTTTCCTGCACTCCTCGCAAAAGAGAGGTCTAATATCACGAAAGATGCATTTCTGTTTTGGAAGTGTGAAAGTACTCTCTGTCCACATTACCTATGCAAAGCGATATAAGGGAATCTGTGTGTAATCCAGTTTCAGGCTGCTTGCAAGCTCTTAAAGTTTATATGAAAAGTATATTCATGTTATTGTGTGCCAATGACGATTAGGAGTCAACAGCTTTGTGAATCTGACCCAAAGTCATAAGCCTGCCCAATGAGCCTGACCATTGAGCCTGTCCAGTGACAAAGGGAAATCTGATATCTGCTACCTACTGTACATTAATAACATCCACCTGTAAAATCATGACTGGACCATCATGCCTCTTTTGCATTATGCAACTGAGCCGCGATGATTCAGATGTGTTGTGAAGCCAGTTTCACCGCTTGGTTCTCACTCTGCTCGACAAATAGCCGGGTCTGGGGCCTTGGGACCTCACAGCTTGCATGTGCCAGTGGAAAAGGGGTATCAGAATGCCTTTACCTCCCCTGGGTCTCCAGAACCTCCTCACTAGGTGTATAATGAAGAGCATGCTCCACGAGACTTCTCCACCTTACACCTCTAGAAATGAGCTGTCAGAGGATTGCCTGTATGGAAACAGGACCTCTTCCAGGGACAATCTGAACATGAACTGTGACAGGTTAAAGGTTAACTACTGGGGAAAGGGTCACGTCCCCTATGGCGGAAGGGGGGGTGTCTTTGCAATACCTCTGCGTGGAAAGACTCTTAGCTGGAGGTATATATTTACAGAACTGAAGCCGATGACATTTCATAAGGATAAACAAATCACTCAACCACAAACCTTATGACCAGGAGAGCACTTGCTGTCTCAGAGACTGGCATGTCACTCCATTGCAAACAAGCTAATGCAATGAAATTAGCGAATGCAATGCAGTTTACAGGTGCAGTACTGTTTCTGCATGCATGAAGCTCCTGATGTGTTTCTGCAGCTTGTTAGAGATGCTGTGTGCTGCCTTGATTAGATTAACAGTGAACAAGACTACAGGTTGCACTGTAGGGAGGATTTGCAAAGCAGAGAGCCATTTACTTCCAGCGTGACTTTTTACCTCTGACATTTACCACAGGCAACAATCCCCCAGAAAGACGTGACGCTTAATCACATCAAACCTTGATGCTCTCACAGTGACACGTACAGTAAGGGGATCATAAAAGCTTCCCTATTGTATCAAAACGGTATTGCATGCACAGTAAATGCATATGACTTTATTACCCTCATAAAGGCTGCAGACATTATGGAACTATGCACATGATCAAAACTGAATTAAAATGAATAATTCTACTTTTCAGGTGCATTCTTTGGCTTTCAAGCCATCAAACACATTTACTGTTATTCAGATGTGATACATAATTACATTTTTTGGAGCATTATAGTAATAAATGTTATGCTATAGTATATATTTTTATATGGTCATATTTGACAACAATTTTATGACAGGTATAGGCATGTTGTAATAAATGCTACATATTGTCCAAATCATACAGGATTTATTGAGTGATTTCAAATACTGTAACACTAGTAAACGTAACGGATACGAGAAGCTGACATGCTGTTGCTTATACCCTGTGTCTCAAGAAGAAAAAGCCTTTAGAGCTTGAGTTTTTTTTCCTGTTTTTTTCTCTTCCTCGTTTTTTGCCGTTGAAGTGAATTGACAGTGTTGGTGACTGAAGCCCACTATTTAACTATAAATCACAGAGAGAGCAGGCAGCTGGAGCACAAGGCCTCCCTCACGGCCCTTATCAACGGACCTCAACCCTGACCTACCGAGACCAGTCTGTCCCTCAGTGAGAGGCTAATTCAATCTCCACCCAGACTGCCGTGTGCTGAAGACTCTGTCTCGGTTTATACCATCTATTTATAAAGTACGGAGGGTATAAACACTTGCATTTACCAGCCCTTGGACTGTAGATCAGAGTGAGCTTGTTTTCCCCAACACCAGATTTCAACCCAGGAGTCTACAAGTGAAATCCCAAAGCCTTAGTCAATGCTAGGACTTTGCACCCTGCAAACTAACCAACCAGCTCATTCATCTAATGACTGACATGGTTAGCAGCCAACCACTAAACGTTTCTTCCAATGCCCTCATCAGTGTGACTACTGTACTTTTCCTGACTCCACCCTCAACACACACTATTGAGTGAACTGCCCCCCTGAACTAGAAGCAGTTAAAAGGTACTTACAGGAAAGCTCCCTTTGTTTAAGCTGCTACTTAATATTCATGATTTATTTATTTTTTTATTCTGACTGTACAGTTCTACGTTTTCCCTAAATCTTTAAAAGTTCAGTTATAAAGCGAACTGTTCTGTGCAGTCCTAGCGAAAAAACTATTCTGCTCAAACAGAGATCCGCACAGGAACGATTGCAGATAGCGGGAGCTACTGTAAAATTATAAACCCCTATATTAATGAAATGTGCTAAACATTAGCAAAATATAAAATGCAATAAACATATTGAAAATTAGACTTGCCCTCACCACAACAGATGATACCAGTGTAAAAGGAGACTCCAGATAGAGGTTTTATCCAATCATTTGGTTCATCTGGAAGGCTCAGATGCCATGAGCACATAATACTCAAAGTGGGTATTTCCAATATGGCTGGCAGACATTACAAAAGCTAATGTCATCATGAACCTTATGTTGTGTTTCCATCTGGTCTTCAATTTGTGTCTATTGCACATCAATAAGTGTAACTCCTCCCTAAACACACAGTATTGACCTTTGTTCAAACATAAATCTAGTCAGCATTTAGGCAGAAATATCTTCTGTTTAATAACTCCCTAAATGCTGAGCCCTCCAGGGCAATGCCCCAGTTACCCTACAGCGCAACACACAACTGTGCCATCACTGAAAACAGCACTCAGTTACAGCACTTGATTATTAACAAGGGGTAACAGTTTATTACAATATTATTTTTAACCATGCATAATAACATTGTAAATATGTGCAAGCACACACATACTTATTAAATAACTCACTATGTGAATACACGGTGATTCGAGACACAGTGTAAAGTGTTGCCTGTTTTGGTTCATGCTGTATGGAATACATCTACAGAAGTACATTCAGAGGCAATTACTCTTGCTACCCTGTTGCAAGAATTGGTGGCTTTTTGTATGAACTTTACTGTGAAAAAAAAAAAACCTCCAGCCATAGAGACAGCAAACAATAATGCAGTATTACATGATCCCCGTATTAATGTCGCATGTTAAGGCAATCTTTTAATGCAAGTGCTGCCTTCTTAATGCGTTTGTTGCGCCGGAGATCAAAATAAAGCCGGGATTTCGACTGGAGAAAAGCATTAGGATTTTAAAAGGCAGCCTCACGGGAACGCCATTAATGAATCAGACAGCAGGCAAAAATGGATTTCTTCTTTTAGATGTGACTGAATATCTCTCCGTTTACATCCCAACAGCGCTCGATTGCATTCGATTACACATTACAACAAGAAAGTCTTTGCATTGCTATAAAATATTAATCCAAGAGGCTACAAGTAGAGTGGCAGTGGGCATGGTTTTGAGAAACAGCACACAAAGGTGTGGGGCTTTTTATAATGATAAAAATGATAATAGCAATAAAGAAGAAGAGAATACTGCAGGGTTGTTGCTTCAATAGAAAAACAAGGGGAATAATTTGAAAGTGTTTAATTAACTCCTAATTTTGAAAAAAAAGGAGACAACTATAAAGTAGGTTCAAATAGTGAGTTGCTCATTTTTTTTCAAAAGGAGAAAAACACCTATTAACACAGCAGGTGTTTAATTTAAGATAGTGTCAAGTATATTTTGTGTTTTTTAGGGTAATTTATATCTGGAGCAGAAACCTTGAAAACAGGCCCAATATTAATTTCAACAATAACTTTAATAGTTATTCAAATGCATGTGTGCCTACATTATCTTTTTCTTTGTGTGTGTATATATATATAGTAGCAATCTCATTTCCCGCAGTCAGGCACATCACACAGAGCAAGGCAAACCACACACAGGCAGAGGGCAGGCGCAAACCTGGGACCTCTTGCACTAAAGCATAGCGCCGATACCGCTGTACAGAAGAGCCGGCTCTTTTACAAGCAGCGTATATCAGTGCTGTGCTTTAGTGCGAGAGGTCCCAGGTTTGTGCCCGCCTTATGCCTGTGGATTTCCTCGCCCACCCTGTATGATGAATCAATCGAGATTGCTACTATATATATATATATATATATATATATATATATATATATATATATATATATATATATATATATATATATATATATATATATATATAATTTGTTTGATGTTGCTGTTTTTTTAGCTAAAACATACTAATAAACCTAGTTCTGTTGTATCAGGTGATACCGTTTCATTGAGAGAGCCAGTTCACAGCAGATGAGAGATCTGTCAAATCCTTGGCTTCTTTAGCAGGCTAAGCCTCATCATTGTGGGGTTATGTGGTCAGCCGCCTTGCCTATTTGTTGCCCCTATCTGTTCTTTATGCAGTATATTCTTATATTAGCATTGTGACATCTTAGAATGCTCCCAGTCTGCCTGCTGACTGACTCTATTGTGGAATTTGAATTTCTGGCTGAGTTCTAAAGCTGCCAGCAGGTGTCACTGTCCTTGCAAGCCAGCCCTGCTTTTCAAATCCCTGGGCTACGGTGATGCAGGAGAAAGGCTTTGGAAAAGACTGGAAATCATGCAGATGCTTTGACTCTGTTACAGCCACTGCTTAAAATGCATAAATAAGAGTTTAAAGCCATCTTATTCTTCTGCAAATATATTAAAAAAACATGCTTGCCCATTTGGAAATAAAATACTGAAGCACACTCAGAGTAGTGGCAAAATACTACAACTCCCTAATCACAAAGATACTGTGTGCAGGCTACAGAGCAGCAATAAAGTCAAGCAGTCCACTTGTCTGATCACAGGGACTTGTCTGGACAGGGAAATGATAACATGATGAGAGTCATCATATGAATCCAGTAGTAGAACGTACATGATTTATAATAATTTTAAGACCCAAGCCTGAGCACATCAAACCTGCATCTCTCAACTCATAAGAAGCAAATGTCATTGTTTTACAGTAGCAAAACAAACAACAACAAAAACTCCTGACACACTGGTGTGTTACAGCTTTGTCAGTATCTTCTCAACTGCCTGGATGACAAACTTGTCTACCAGTGGCATGCCAATATAGTTTAGAGACTCTCACGCTGGGGCGCACCCCCGGTGACAGAAGCGGGTCATTTCCAGGCCTCTGCTATAAATCCTGCCGCTGCCGGCGTGCTCGTGTGTATCTCTGTGGTGCTGAGGCTGCAGAGTGTCTCGATGCCCGCATTCACTCAGGAGCAGCGATGATGACGTATTCTGCTCTGCCCGGTGGGGGTGGGGGGGGAGGGTTATTAATACTGCTGTCACTCCAGGGGTCAGGGCCCCAGACCAGGTAACTGACTCCCAGCGAATTCTTCTCAGTGGCCCCTGCCTGGCACGTCGATGCCTGCAGGCCTTGTCACTGGAAATATTTGTTTCTACACACCTGATAGATTCTCTCCAAGACCTGGGCTTGCCTTGAATGGTTTTCTTTAGCCCCTATCAATTTCAAAAGCTCCTCTGTCCTATTCCCTTCTCAGCCTATTTTGCAGGTGTGTCCCACATACCCCTCCTTCAGTCCCAGTGGCTGCAATCTGAGCATCTATTTTCTCATATGCAAAAAAAAAAAAACATTCCCAGCCTCCCAGGCTACTCTGCTATGCTTGTTTGCTTACTGCCCCAGCACAGCACAGAGCAGCAAAACATTGAGAGAAACCAGCAACAGCAGCGTCTGTAATTTATTCCTGTTAGTTTAGATCCAGCCCAAGGTTAAAACAACACCTATTTCTCTTGGTGTCACATCACTTTGGCTGAGTTTAGAAGGTTACTGAGAGCAAAATAAGGTCCAAGTCCTTGCTAATGGCGCAAAAAATAAAGATGAATGAAAAACGAAGGAAGAAATACTTTCTATTTCCTTTTTTTCTTGCCTGCTCCGTAGCAAAATGCAAATGGGGTTTGATTTGAAGCCCTCTTTACCTTAACGCCAGCTGACAGTGGTTTTGCATTGTCGGTGTTCATGAAAGAATAATGCCCATAGCACATTGGTTTGAAATGAAATGCATTAAATGCTGAAGCACATATGTTAAAAAGGGACAAAGATGCACTCGAGGACGGCACAGTCAGTAGCTGCTCTTGGAATGATAAATCCTAATCCCTCAAGGTTGTGCTAGGAAGTCAGGGTTCTTTATTATCTAGAAAATAAAGTGTTTATTTACTTACTTACTTCTGTGGTGTGTGTGTGTGTTTTTACAGGAGATGCGGTACACCAAAGCCTTCGTTAGCACCGCGCTGTTCATCTTGAAAAACAAAATGACTTTACTGGAGGTGAAAGGACAGTCAGTCTATCACAAGAGCCATGCCACAGCACTAACCTTTCTATGCATTTAATTGTATGTCAGTCAGATTTCTGCTCAGTCTGTTCTCCATTAAGTTAAATGTATCATCCATATGGGGTAGCTAGAAAAGCAAGTGCCTAATAACATTATGAAAGCACCCATAGGTACAGCACTAAGAAATTGAGGAAATTATTGTATTTATTAAAAAAAAAACACAAAAAACAAAGGTAATTAATTGGGTGTTTTTTTTATGTTTTATTTCTTTTTGTTTTAATGAGTTCTGGAATATGTTTTATAAACAGTAACACCGGTCTGCCACTCATTCATTTATAACATCCTTTTCTGAAGGGATCGCAGCATTCTTACAAAGGACCTTTATAGTTCAGTTCTAATAAATTACAAACTACGGTGTTACAATTAATCTTTAGTGGAAGCTTTGTTTAAGGTGGAACTTGACTGCCTTTAAGTCTCTACCTTGTTTCCTTGTAAAAACGAATGCTGTAGTTCATAAATATCTATACAATGTGCTAGGGTTTAGACTGTTTTGCCAGCACGATTGGGCTGTGGGCTGGTGTGAAGGATACTTACAGTAACCTGGAGATCCACAGGAACAATGAAACAGTGCAACACAAGTCCACCTTAACACTGGTTCTGGGATATTAAATAGGTCACCAGTGTAATACAGGCTGGATTGGTTTCTCATAGATCACAGCTCGCTGCCCCTGCTCGTAGGGTCCAATTATCCCATATTTGGTCAATAAGACATTAACATACAGTAGGAGATGTTAATAAGGATTTCATGAAAAAGTTGGGGTAATTAATGAGATCAACACTGGCTAGTGAAACGAATAAATATTTCATAGCCTCCCCCCACCCCCCACCTCCCCTTCCCCACCTTTCCCTTCCATATCAGATATCCCAACCCCACCAATATTATCCAGTCACGTAGCTATGCAAGATTTCAGAGGCAAATTCTGAAAGAGAAAAAGAAACATCACAAACACAAGCACATGCATGCACACACGCACACGCATACGCACAAACACGCACACGCACGCACACGCACACGCACCACACACACACACAAGAGTAGGCTGTTTAACCCGCATGATTAGTAAGAATGTACTTAAAATCCTATGGCTAATAAGCCAGATCAAAACCAGGATTCTGCTCAGTAAACTGAACGCAGTTTAGGAGAGTTTAAGCAGGGAGGTCAGGTAGCCATCTTGGGGATGATTACAGACAGTAAGCATGCAGTTCGGAGCTGTGCACAGAAGCCCGGCTCTTGCTAGATGACAGCAGTGGTTAAAACTGTACAAGCTCTGTCTGTGACCAGTTCTGTCCCACTTAATACCCATCGGGAGGGAAGCACTAATTCAGAAAGAGGTTCCACTGCAGGGGCATCGTAGGCTGTTTATTATTACTGCGGGCCCTGTTTGATTATTATTATTATTATTATTATTATTATTATTATTATTATTATTATTATTGCACTGCACTGTACATACTGGGGTGAACTAGGCTGGAGGTGATATCACAGTGCTGTATGCTACAAAGCAGATTGCAAGTTGCAACTTTATTTCTTCTTCTTCTTCTGCTACTGGCTTGCGGAAGATGGGTTTGTATTGATGAGCTGGGGCTGGTATTGATTTCCCATCATTCCTTGTGTGGACATTTTCTGGTCTATTATTCCAGAGTTGCGGAATATTCCCTGTGCAGCCGTAAACTGGAAATATGGGCTGCGTGACCTTGGCAATATGGAGATAATGAAATATCCTTAATGATCCTTCCTGAAAGATTTTACAGGGACGGCTACAGACTGCCAACCAGTCTACAATAATTGTTAGTGGTGGGGGATTTTAAAAGGTGAAATTTGTAGCTTGCTATACACAGTGCTGGAGAAGTTAACCCTTCCACTCAGCAAAATGAAAGTTACCATTAACAGAGCGCGGGTACACAGTGGACCCCCAAAACCAAGGTGGGGTGGAGCTGAACTGCAGGGGAGCCCATAATCCACACAGTAAGATCAAAGGATGCTCCCAATATACAATCATACAGAACCTGCTGGGTGTAAAACACAGCAACACAAACAGTAAAGTAATCTTAGAATTGCAATACCCACACAGAACCCTTGCAAACATCACACACAAGTGTGGGGACAGACTCAGAAAATGACATTTGCAGCTTCTTGCTCTTTAAAAAAATAACAACGAGTGCCCTTTACAGTAAAACCAGCACAGAGCTACGAGACGAGGCTATAGAGACCGCTCCTGTGTAATGCCTGTGATCTGGACCGAACAGCAGAGGAGAATCATTTTTGTTTTGGTCCACTCTGCTGGCAGGTCTGACTTGTGTTGAATGACAATTCGATTTGCACAGATTGCTCCCTGCTCAGTGGTCGATACACGTCGCACAATGGGAGATTTGGAGCCTGGAGAGCAGGTTCAGGGACTAAACTGGAGAATCTATTCCAGTGCCACATGGGAGGCTCAGAAGCATGACTTGAATCACACAGTCGCAAAACAGTACGTGTGGAATCAAACACCACCACTTTCCAAGCAATGCATCGCAAATCAGGCTAAAGATAGCAGAGCTGGATGCTGATAGGGTAGCAACTTTTGTAGGGGAACAGGTACTGTGCTCTCCCCATTTTATTTTCAACTCACAACCCAATGCATTCTCATAAATCCTGCTTCTCTTAAAGGAAAGAATGGTACCTAGTTAGATCTCCAGCTAGTTTTCTGAAACCAGTTTGGAGCCCGCTTCTAATGCATATCCATCTGTGAAGAGTTTGAGCACCACACATTCAGGAGGTTAAAAAACAAAGGCTGTTCTGTGGCGCAGTTAAACTTCCTCAGCCTGCTTAAGATTCGTGCACTTGAGGATCGGGAACAACGTGTAGGAGTGGAACAGTCTGAGGTGACATTCCCTCTGGAAACTCAGCTCCTTGATCAATCACAGCCTGCTAAACGTAACCAGCAAGACACTGTATCAGCCAGCAAAAGGAACATGACGATCAATTCCGTGCGCAAGCTGTACATAGCTTTTCATGCAATGGGACGTCATGCAACACTGCTTCTGAGAAGATCCCTCAAGGCTTATTGTAATGGATTTCAGTAAAGTTCTGATTGCAAGTTATACTTTTACACCTAAAATAATTAGAATTCTGGTCCAAAACATCTCTGTTAAGCAGCGTAAACTTCCAGGGTCCTGGTCCCCTCCCTTTAGTACAGCATAAAGAAATGATCTGCCCGGGATTAGAGAGATTGCACACAGCCCTCCTGACATATTTTAAATGTATCTCAGATTAATGATATATCACTGTAAGGGATCTACAAAAACCATTAGTAAGCTTGACACTTCGACGTCACATTTTTAAAAATTCACAAGTAATCTTTTTGATTTATGAAAGGGTGTCCGGGTTCATCGAGAGTGATTTCAGATTTATCACATCCTGGTTAGAATTATTAATGATTTTCAATTTGTAAATCTGATGCCATTGTGTCCACGATCGCTCGGCAGAATCGAGCAGGGCTGACAACAGGGCTCTGTGCTTGATCCAGGAGCCCAGATTACTTTATCAAAATATCTCTACCTTTCATTTGCATTGCATTTACTTTCCTGGGCTCTCTTTAGTCTCTCGCTCTCTCTCTCCTCTCTCTCTTACTGTCTTGGAGATGTGGCACATTTTCTTTTTCTTTTCGATCTACAGTGGCGGTACTGAGCTCTCTTTAAAAACAAGACAGCACTTCATCACCTCTCCATGATTCATGAGAGCTCACAGGCAGCATAAATATCAAACTAATAGTGTCTCGTTACTAATTCACAGGAAAGCTCATCTCGAGTCTACACTTCAAAATGCAAGGGAGAAAAACCCAAAAAGGTCAGAGCGGTCTATTTCATTATGAATCTTGATATGAGAAAGTGTTTTAATTTTTTTTTTTGTTTGCCTCTGTTGCTCACCAACAAAACCCAAACAATGGGTTGAAAGGGGGACTGCATTGATCAGCGTATAACCTATGAGACACAATTTACAGCACTGGGGAATCCATTTGGTTTGGATCACCACGGTTCAGTCCAGCATTAACCCTTTACATAATGCAAAATGATTTTCCAGTGTGGCAAAAACAAAACAAACGACACAAAAAAGATAAACAATACAGTGAGTATAGCTTGACCCAATCTCTCACCCACTCTTTCTGCACGCAGTATTTTAGGGTTCAAAATCACCCCTACTGTCCTCGTAAATGAAAGAAACCTTCTTGATGCTTAAGCACCAAAAGCCAGGAAAGATTAAGGCTGCTTCATTTGAGCTGTATAATGCTTGGAAATCAAATGAGTGCACTCGACATTGAGAATGGTAATTTATTGCTTTAATTACATGATTTAGCCACATAAAAATAATAAGAATTGACAATTTGGATTAAGCACAATTTTGGTCCTAAATTGGTTGTGCTGCAGTAATTAGGGTAGACCCAATGAACCCTAGATGTTCCATTCTTGCATCAAAGAAGTCTATGGCAGCCTTCTCTCTTTCTGTTGTTGGCTATAGAGAGTAGCATTCCTGTTATGTAATAATTATATTTTGTGTTATGGATTGAGGGTTTGTATTTCATGTTAATGTGAGATCAGGATAAGAGACCATCTTTTTACAAGTTTTCCAATCGGTCTTCGTACCCCTTATAAAAGTTTCCCATAGTAAAAGCCTGGCAGAGTGTAATAAAGCATGGTAATGCATGAGGAAGGATTGTAAAGAGCAGCAAGGCATGGTAAAGCATATTAATAAACATGCCAAACCAGGGTGAACTATGGTAAACGCATTGTATAACCATGGGGAAAGCAATGGAAAACTACAAAATACCATGCAGACCTGTTAGAAGGGAAGAGTCGCCATTCTAGAACAGACCCTGTTGTCTGTGCCCCACACTACACAGGTCCCTCTAAAACTCCTGTCACTAATTGAAGACATCATTAATCTGTACAAACAGGAGTCTTTGAAGATTGATGCCAGGACTGTTATGCTTGCTGCTTGGTGGTGGACAGACAGCTATGTCACAAATGGTTGCAGGAGCAGCTTTTTATATTTGTATGAGTAACTACTTATAGAATACCAGCTCCACTGCTCTTTCTTGCCTGTTCTTTTAATAGCTGTGCAAGCGCTCATATAACTGGATCGTTTCAGCGAGCGTAGAGGCCACGCAAATCACATCTGATCTCATCACTTTAGACTGATTAAGAATTATTTTTACCCCTCGTTAGGAGAAAAACAGAGGAATACACGACACATGGCTGTGGATGGTTTCAAATGCATCACAGAAGCATCACGCTACCCCTAGGCGGTGCATATAAGAGGCTTGGGGAGGCTACAAAAATAAATTGCCCAAACCTTCACAAGAAATAGTTCTGACCAACACAAAAAATATTTGTGAGGGAAGATGACTTTTTGGCCGCCTTATGCTGGAAAAAAAACAAACCCAAAACAATGTCAAATATATATGTAGCATCCCTGAGTGGTTTTGAGGTCTGTTTTGTGCTATAAATTATACAAGTTCTCAAAAAGATGCAGGAGAATGAATCCGGTTTACAGCTTTTAATTGTGTCCGTCAGCCCGACTATTTTTCAAACTCTACACAATGAATGAAACTTAGTATTCAGACTCACTAGTAACAGAACACAAAAAAATAATGCAAGTCTTATATTATATATATATATATATATATATATATATATATATATATATATATATATATATATATATGTGTGTGTGTGTGTCTTACTGTATATTGTTTGATTCAATAAAAGCAGGGGGAAAAGAGTGGAATGGCCTCCCAAATGAAACACTCACGCGACGCCTGTGATGCTACTTGTATTTTATTTTCAGGAAGATTATTGACTGTGCGCATTCATTATACCAGTATTAACGATGCAGTGTTGTATAGAGCAATGTAATCTGGACGCATGGTCACATTGGAGACACAGTTTCCCAGGCACAGTGGTTAATCAGTAACCTGTAACACTCAGATGAAGAAAAATTCCATACCCGCAGATTGAGTTTCTGTTTAATTTGTTGGTTTTGCCCGGTTGTTTCTGCCTGCCTTCCTGGTCTCCGAGCCCCGCTGTTGTTTATTGCTTTTTTTTGGTGCGGCGCCCCAGGGATGTGCCACAGTCCTAGTGGAGGTAATTAGAGGAGATGGAGGGGCGGAGGCAATTACTGTAAAAATTAAGACCCAAGGAGCCTCCGTCTCCTCATTACAACCTGATAACCCTTCTTTTTTCAGGGTAGGGGCGCTCACCGAAACAAATGACTCACATTACAGAATCAGTGTCTCCTACCCCACTAGTGCCATTCTTCATGTTTTTACCCTTAAATGAACTCCTTGGAGATCATTCAGCCTTCAGCATTGCAAAACGAGAGAGAGAGAGAGAGAGAGAGAGAGAGAGAGAGAGAGAGAGAGAGAGAGAGAGAGAGACTGAGGATGTGGAGCACTGGAGACAACCAATGAGAGAAGGAGGGAGAGAGAGAGAGGAGAGAGAAAGAGAGAAAGAGAGAGACAGTGCGGAGAGCAATCTAACATTCTACTTGAAAACATTTTCTTCCACAGTCTTGTTTTGAAATAATTTATTTAATATTATTTATTTAATACATGCTGATCAATACTTCTTAAAGGCAATTACGAGTACAAGAATCAGCAACCCCTGAAAAACAGTATAATAATGTTAAACCTCCATTCATTGGCTGCTCTTACAACATTGAAATCTTTAAACCAATTTCAATGACATTGATTGGCTTGGAGTTGATGATCCTCAAGTCAGGATCTGATATTTGATGACATTTTTGCCAGACCTTTTTTTTATTAGTTTATAAAGACTACATACTCTATATTTACTACCCATTAACAAAAAATAAACAGACAGCATTGGCGATTAAAATAGTTATAAATAAGGTTGGATTTATGTTTATAACAGCGGAATGCATATGTCATGGATCACATTAAAATAGTTTTGCAGTATCTGTTTGCCGACACAGCGTGCATTTCTAATCACTGCAAAAATATCTACTAGCAACACTGCAGGGCCCTGGGCTCACATCCAATACAGAATGAAATATTAATCAATGCTTTAACAAAACTCTTTCACCGCCCCTGTCATCACTACATTTCTATTTACATGCAAAGTGACTGCGCATCTGGATCCAAAGACAATGCATTGAGAATCAGTTACAAATATGATTTGCCAAAGTCACGACCTACAGCATTAGCTGTAAACTGACCTGGCTTTACAGCATGCCATTTCCAAGTGAAATTACCACTGAAAACTTAATTGCTTCTTATTGCACCAAGTATTTAGAAACATTACAATCCTGCTTGCTTGTGCAGCACAGTATGGATCAATAAAAGACAGGGTCTATGTCTCTTACACCAGTCATTGATGTCTAGGCTCCAGGACTTCAACGCCCAGTACATTTTAAAACCAGCTGGAAATTCCTTCTTGCTTGGTATTGCTGTCCTCCACAGCTTCGTCTGCGCTGCTGTTAAAGTCACCAGCAGACACGGCTAAGTTGTTGGGTAAAAGGATTCCGCTGTCTCCCATGTCTCCTGTGCAAGCACGCTATAACAGGATAACAACTCGCCTGTGCTCATTTTGCTTGCTAGGTGCCAGCCTCTATTTCCCTGCCTCTCCCCATGGCCGTGTCTCTCTCAGCTGAGGTCTGCAGGGTGACAGTGATGTAAAATTGAACTTCGCTCCCTGGCTAATGACAAGCTCTCCTGAGGCATGATAGAGGCCTTGCATTGGCACACTCTAGTGGGGTGGAGTTTTCCTTCTCCCACCCCTTCTTCACCACACCAGGCAACCCTGACAAACCCAGCTCTGACCGGCAAAGTCAGGAAGCGCCTGTAAGGATGCTTGCCATGAGATATCACCCACTTGAGAAGGGGATCGGGGAATGCCAGAACATGCTTTTGAAAAGCAATGATCCTAATGGTTATCATCTGTGGGGTGGATTCAGTGCTGGGTCCCAGTGGCAATAGACAGCACACTGCAATAAGCGCACAGCACTGCAGGGCCATTGGGCCTGGTTACAGTCAGTGACTTGAACACCACTGCTTGTATCCCTTGGTCTCAGCACAAGGAGGGAGGTGTAATCCCATGTCATTCAATTGTCTTGTTGCTTCACTGCAGCCAGGTGGCACAGAAGCATGTGTTATCTGGAGCTCTAAGAGTAATAGGGACTCTTCAGTAACCCATGCTGGAACAGGAGAGAATAGGAAAGAGCTGCTCTATAGCGTTGAAAATGCATACAAAAGCGCAGCAGTACAACGATAAGCGGAGCACTGGAAATGGTGCTTAATATTGGTTTGGGCAGATAATATTGCAGAATGACTGTCATCTTAATCTAAGCCTGGTGTATCAAGAGTTAAGGAACACAGCAGCGTGTCTTAAAAATGTTTTTGCTAATGCTAGCCGGATACAAAAATGAAGTATTTTAAGAGAGAACGCCAGTGACTATGAAAACATCACAATGAAGTCGGTTGCTGTTTCTGCCTGCCATTAGCAAGATAAATGAGAGCTGTGCGTCCGAGTGACAATGGCTACAGAGGAAAGCTGATCCTGGAGCCTTCAAGACCCGAGCTCCCAGACAAAACCAGGAAGCAGGCGAGAGGCAGGCCGCACCCAGGAGACCAGCACTGCCCCCTCCCTCCTCCCCTTCACAGACTCGGGCAGATTTAAAAATACACCATGCTGCTTATCGGCCTGCAGTCACTCAGTCTATAATTAAAAATAATACAAAAATAGAAACGTAATACTCTTCTCAATTGCTGTCAAACTTTCTTTTTAAAAAAAAACAAGAGAGTTTTTGTTTATATCTTGTTTTTACTTCTATAAAACCTTCATTCTTTTTTATTATTATTATTATTATTATTCCTTTTAGTTTTGTGTTGGGAATTGTCTTAAAGAGGCAATATAGCATTACTATGTTTTATCAAACTTTTAATAGACTATATTCCACATGCACCCAAAGGAGTGTCGCTGTTTACTGAATAACATTACGCATGACAAAAATGTAGGCATTTTTAGTGCCTATATTCTTTATTTATTAACTGTTCTTAAGTAGCTTACGAACCTGCTAACAAATGTTTCAATATCTTTTAATGGTTTGTTATTAAAGTATGTTTATCATTTTACATTTCCAGCCCTCGGCGAAATGGGTTTGAATTTTTTAAGAGGCATTTGTAAAGACAACAGTGTTTTTTTTTGGGGGGGGTGGTTTGTGTCAAGTTTATCTCAAAGCGTATCGCCAGGCTGTTTCAATCTCGATCCAGGCCAGGAGTCTGAGGTCCGCATCTCTCTCTCCTACTCCTCGAGTGACCCCAGGGCCAGTTCTCATACCTCGTCGCTGCTCCGTTCCACTCGGATGGAAAAGCAGGTCGAGCCAGGAATGTACAGGAGAGGAGATGAAGCATCTCAATTGATGCACAAAAGAAAATCGCATTCAGCTACAAAATTGTTTAAAATGCATGCAGGGCTTAAGACATCCCCTCAGTCGTGATTATTTGGTACTGATATGTAACTGCTAATTCAATATGTATATATAGATAGATAGATAGATAGATGTAGATATATAGATATATGTGTATCAGACTGTGAGAGAGAGAGAGAGAGAGAGAGAGAGAGAGAGAGAGAGAGAGAGAGAGAGAGAGAGAGAGAGAGAGAGAGAGCAGGTAACAGAATAACAAAAAGGACAAAAAGTAGAAGTACAGATGAAAAGGTCAGAAGACATCGCAGAAGCCTAAAAGCGCAATTAGGAATTGCCACAGTCAACATCACTGAAGATGAATTCCTCGTTGCAAAATAATAAATCACACTACGAGGAGGTTCCGTATCAGACTTTGATTTCACTTGGAGAACCAATTATATGGTTCCATTAGAAAGGAAAATACTTCTTCTTCTTCTTCTTTCGTCTTTGTTTCTCATCCCCTCCACCTTCACGTGTAAGTCTCGCAAAACTAAAAGGACCCAATGACATTTAAGTTTTTATTCAGTGCCCAGAGGCAAACAGCAGACCTTAATCTTAGATGTCAAGTCTAGAAGCTAACAAGAAAAAAAAAACTTCAATTGAAGAATATACAAAAAAAGAAACTGCAATAAAAAAGTAAAACATATATTTCTTGTGCTATTATTTTTAATAAAGAAAAACACTTTTTTATTCAATGAAATAAACGCTTTAAAAAAATGCAACCAACAACAGTTTATGCAGTGTCATTAAATAATGAAGTACACTTGAAGTTCATCTGGTTTTAATACAATACGATGATATACAGTGGATTCGAATTCAGACAGTAATGTACATTAAACCTGAGCACAACACAGTGTTGTGGTTTTCTTTAATGATTTGCATACATGTGTAAATGGATCCCAGTCAGACTCCTGACAGCTTGATACGGATATACAATCTCCCCTGCATCATCATCATCATCATATCCGAAACACATGCAAATCATGAACCCACCGAACACCAAACCCACAGAGAAACCATCACAGAGATTTACTGGCATCACAACCCTTTCTATCAGTGTCTGCACATTTTTATAATAGTCTACAGAGCTGAAGAACTGGGGCTAAATTGCTGTACTTTTCTGTAGCTTTCTATAAATGACAGTAGCTGTCACTTGGTGTTTTTGTAAGGTCCCTGTCATTGCTAGCATGGTAACACTTTACATGAAGTGTCCCTAATTACTGTGAATTTACATAGTAGTTACTTTGTAAATACATGTGCACTTACACAGAATTGTACTGTTATAATGCATAATTACAATGTACTTAATCTTTAAATATTTTTGCACGGCATATACTATTATACAATTGCATCAGCAAAGGGTTAGGGTTCTATCATGCAAACGAATGTACACATTAAGTACATTATAACTATGCATAATAACATTGTAATTATGTGCCAGTACACATGTATTTACTAAGTAACTGCTTAGTAAACAAACAGCAGTTAGAGACCCAATGTCATGTGTTACTGTTATCATTTTAATTCATGTGAGAAAAAAAAAATGCTTTGAATTAAATTCCAAATACAATTGCAATAAACAAAATATAAAATATGAAATAAAACACAGCAGGAGAAAAAAAAATGAAGGTGTAGTGTATTATATTATATTACTATAATATATGATATTATCTTATAGCAATGTGAAAGCCTTACTCAAGATTCAAGAAGACACTACCCAGCCCTGGATAATACCCCATCTGTACATTGAGAGAGATGGTCTGTTGCTTCTTTAGACTTGATGTCAAAGTATTTTAACAGTACAGAGGCATCCCACGCCTGCTGACACACTTCTGCTATGAGGTAAAGAGAACAGCTGTCTGCTGTCACAGTCCCACACAGGGCTGCCACGAGAACAATGCGAGGAGGAAGAAACTCGGCCTGAGCTGGGCTAAAGGTGTGGCTCTGGATCTGCCTTGAACAGGCTCAGCTTTGGGCACTGTCCTCCCCTTTAAGCTGCTATTGCCTGAACCTAATGAAGACGCACAGACCCGTGCCATTACAAACACAAGGGTCCCACTGGGATCAAGCAGGACCAAGTGCAAGCTGAAAGCAAGAGCTGTTCAACAGCACTGCCAGGCTAAGGAAGAACATCATGAGTGTCTTGCACAAAGCTTGCATGATCCTAGAGGTTCCTTTTGTTTTCGGAATCTTGCAAATTCGTTGTGTGATCCAAGCAGAACCCTTATTGCATTTTTTGAAATCCTTCCTTGTTCCTGTGTATAATTGAATTGCATTAAACTGTATATATGTTCAGTTTCATTGAATTTTTCTTTTATATTAATATTTACCCCAATTTTCTACCCACTTGGAAATACCTGGTTTGGGGGTCGTCTCACTGCTGCAAACCAATCAGGAGGACTGAAGAGCAACCTTCCTTCCCGCTGCCATGTCAGTGACCTCATCCGCCCATGAAGTTCTGCATTTCACCAGTAGGGGTCACTGATGTGCCATGAGGTGAACTTTCCTCCAGCATCTGCGGAAGTCCCAAGGCAATGCAAGAGCGACAGCCAGAGAAAATATCTGGAGCTTGACCTGAAGCCTTTTGAAATAAGAGTTTCTGACAAGTATGTTTAAATGCACAATATACCACAAAGGGGTGAAACCAGGCTGTTTCTACTGCAAGATTCCAGTTATCAATGTGGTGTAATGCGTTCCAGACAAATGCATCTTTTAAAAGACTTGTGTATCAGGTATTATGAGCAATACCGATCAACAGTGGCCTACTGCATCTTGATTTCAGTCCATGAGAAGATCTAAGGAAACTGGAGGCATGCAGGCTCTTAGTGCTGACATGTGTTCTACATTTTCATCGTTCTTTCCTTCCAGAGGAACATGTGTAATCCAAGCTGTACTTTCAGTTTTATTCAGGTTGTTTTTTTTTACATGAGTGTCTATGTATATTTGTTGAATGGCGTTCTTGCTTGATAATGAATCAGCCTGTAACTGGAATGAAAGCTGTGATACGCAGTCATGTTTTGGGGGCTGCAGCGTCGGTTACTGAATGAAAGCTGTGATACACAGTCATGTTTTGGGGGCTGCAGCGTCGGTTACTGTTGTTTGGGAGATCCCTGAGCTGTAACTTCCCAAGTGTGACCTCACAGAGCCAACCAGCCTCCCAGACTAACAGCATCTCTCCTGGCTCTTAGGAAACGGGGTTTGATCTATGCATGCTGCAACATCTAACGAGCAAATCTTTCTCTCAATCTGTAATTGAAGAGGGCTTGTTACTAATGGGGTCAAATGTGGGCTGACAGTTGATAGATTTAATACACAGCAGTGCAGTAAGCACACAGTACAGTATGTGCTGCTTGCCAGCTCAAGAAAGTTCACTGGTGCTGCATCGCTAGTGTGTTTGTAGGGGAGCTTCAAAGCACTGGGGCCTCCCCAAGGGGCGATCATTTCAATTATATACAGGGATTAGTTCATACATTGTGTTTTTACTTTTTTGTTTGTTTTTTTTGTATTCCAAACAAAGCAATATAGACGATGCATTCCGTATATATTGAGGATACAATATGACAAACGCGAGGGGAACGCAAGGAAGAATACCTCCTTCCGGCACACAAATAACAAAAAAATCAATGTTTGCATGATTGTAGTGACATGCAGTGCAAACATGGGCAATACCAGGGATTACGGTCTGCAGGTTTCACCCGCTAAACTCCATGTAAACAGGAGAATGCTTAGTTGTTTAGCTTTATTTTTGTACAAAGGACCAATGTTTTTTTTTGTAATAAAATGTATTTAAATACAAAAATAAATTATTATTATTATTATTAGCAGAAGTATTGGTAACACAGTGTAAAGACTATGTAAACACACAGTAATGAGAGATGCAATTAGTATTAAAATAACGAACATGATTATTAAAGAAAATACATTTTGAAGCTTGCAGGAAAGGATTGCAGATTCTGCATTATATTTGCAGTTCAAAGTCGAAAGTAACTTGGTTTGTTGATTAAAATGACAGTATTGCTGTCAGTGAATGAAACCTATTTTTAAACACACCTCAAAGTGAAAACTAGAGACAGTACATAACAGAGTAAATTCAATAATAAAGCCACCTAATGAAAAATAGGTTTGGCTTTCTTCTTGCACGTTCAGAAGTGTTTATTAATTTATGTTTTAAATCATAACAGTTTCATTTCGCGTGAGCCGCGCAGAGCAATAAGAATGGTTTAAAATATTAATGCATAAACAATATTTCTCTATTGAAATGTAACATGGCTCTTTGAGCAATGCACCACCAGCAATAAATCAAAAACAGTAAGAATATTACATTTCCTATTTAATAGAAGATGAACTCTGCCTTAATAAATGATATCTTTCTTTTATTTAATTGCCGTCAGTTCAAGATCCAGACGATTGCTAATAAAATGCAGGATTTCCATATTTAATGATGCATGCTTTTCATGCTAAATTTTACCAGGAGAATGTTATCTTTAATGAAGCTGATATAGGCTGCTCTAATAGGCACCTCTGTCAGCAAATGCACCTTCACTTCTTTTAAAGGTCTTACAGTCAATTCCTTTACACTGACTTAAACAGATTGGGTCAAATTGGCAGCTTTAGTTAGCAAAGGATGAAAATGTTCTCAAAGACTAATAAAAGAAGAATCGAGCCCTTTTTATTGCTTATCCTGTAACACTGATTAAAACTGGTTCAAACAGTGATTCGAAGGAGCCTTTTCTTACACGGGCCAATGATTTCAAATATTGTTTTGAATTGTTTTTTGTTTTATTTGCACTCATTGTTATATTGTATTGCACTACACATCCAAGCTGGGATCCATTATTACAGGCAATAATATCTTCGCTTTGCTTCTCTACGAAAGAAAAACAATTGCAACCGAATATCAGAATTCGTATACAGATCATGAATTCTGAACTACTAAAGTATTAGTTAAAAAAAAAAAAAAAAAATCCTTAATGAAAATGAATGGGTGCCAATTTCTACTTTAAATTGGTAACCAACGACCCGTGCCCACTGTCCACACTCGACAGGCAGATGGAATAACTTGAATTAGAACTGCCTGACATTTAAGTTAATTATGCTGAGCGGGTTGCATTCACAATAACTTTAAAGTCAGGTTCAATTAAATCCTCTCCCGAAAGCGAGTGAGCGGGGGCGATTTTAATGACCTATACAGCGGCGGAGCTAAATACCACCGTCCGTTAACCCAGTAGATCGTTCAAACAGCTTCTAAAAAAAAAAAAAAAAAAACATAAAATCCATGTCTTGTTTCCTAACCTTGGAGTCTTAAAATTTTTTTTTAAATATTTATTATCTGCCTGCTTCAATTGACGTTATCATCTTGTAGCTAATTGGCTAATCTTTGAGCTAGGTGGGCAAACTGACTTAAGAAGCCCTACATCCTATGAACACCAGTCTGGGTCTGCTTCTGCTCAACTCACAGCTACTGGAATACTTCCTGGCTACACTCCTCCATTGTGCTTGCATGTGGAAAACCTCATTGTGTGCGGGCCTGGGAACAGTGCCTGAAGGAGCCAATCTGAATCCATCCATTCTGCCTTCACATGCCTTTCACGCAGGCTGAAAAAAGAAAAGGACCACATTATGCTGGTGATAGGAAAAGCACCCTCATGCCTAATGCTGTAAAGAAGCTCTGTAACGATGCCCGGTGGGATAGGGCCGGGGAAGGGAGTTGGAGAGGTTGTTGATGTCCCTCCTCTGAAGCTCATCAGCGGGGTGACAGGTCCTTGCCCGTGGCTACCAGCAGTGTGAGCAAAAAGAGAGACGTCTGCGTGTTCATTAGGCAGCCCCGAGTCCCAGCCGAGGCAGAGAGCCGCTCGTCCGGCGCATTCTATTGTAAACACACGGACTTGCAAGCCTGTCTTAGAGAATGTAGGCCCAGTTCGAAAACGCATTCAAACACATCCGCAAGACCAGAGATGCCCAACCTTTTTGGTTAAAAGAGCTGTATGAATAAAAAAAATTAAAAATGCTGTTTAATCTACCAGGCAGATAAAATGGAGGGCCCATTTTTACATGATTTACAAGTTTTAGATCTAGATTATATATATATATATATATATATATATATATATATATATATATATATATATATATATATATATATATATATATATGTCGGCTTACTACAGATGACTGGAAAAATATTGACCTTTTTTTTATCATCCTGAAAAATATTGTAACATTTATTATCTATTAATTCTTATTATGTAATTATCATCACTGAAGGCATGGGTGTGGGTTTAGATTTATACATGTACAAATGTTAAAGTTACATATTTGAGAATAAGTTTATATTATAAGATTGCTTGTATGTTATTTAAAAATGTTATATATATTTTTTTTTTCTTTTTTTTTTTTAAATAAATAAATTCTGTTTAACCAGACCGCTTCAGTATTTCTGCATTCTTTAAACACACTTATTGCACATACAATATTAAGTGACTTCCTTTTACAAACTACAGATTGCCCAGCCTTCACCCTTCAATCAGAAGAGCTGTATTGTGGAGCTCAACGAGTCATCCGCTGGACAGCCCTGCACTAGACCACCTGTACAAGCTGTTTTAGAACTGTGTGCAACTATTCAGCAACTATCACAAACCGATCTTTCATCTCAAGTGGTTTAATCCGGGTCTTGTCAAAGCCTGGGTGTTTGATACACAGCCTGTATAATCTCAGTCAGTGGTGACTGAGGCATAGTCAAGCTCTCATGTGTTAATATGCAATGTGTACATTCTCGCTCACTAAGTGTGTCACCAAACCATTCTCTCTATCATACTGGAGTCGCAGCTGGCTTCCTGTCCCCACAGTGCTGATATTAAATAGCATGTCAAACACTAATGTAATTGACTCCCTTCACTTCAGCTCCATCCCTGTCTGTATCTCAAGACACACAATGCATAGGCTGCAAAGAAGAGAGACAGCTAACCGGTGACCAGCTCGCCACGGCAACAGTCTGTGAGACAAGCAGGCCTGCGGGTTACAAAAAGACAGAGGGCGGAATCGCCATGCAGACTATATGAGCATGACTCGGCCCATTGAAACGAGCCGGCGCTATCCTTGATGCTGCCCACATGCTTCCAATAACTGTGTTTCTGGATCAGTCCAGTGCATGCAAGCTTTTGCCTATCAGTTAAGTGTTATCGTATCATTACAACGTATGCAAACCTGAACCCATCCTGATCGTAACAGCCCCCAATTAGTTAGACAATACTAACAGCCCCCTTAAGTATGACACTATGAATTCACATTAAAAACCCAGGATTATTGATTGCACCTCAATGCGTTAATTTGGGGGGGGGGGGTAAAAAAGATAAGGTTGTGTACATTTTGTTGAAAGAATATGAAACTGGTTTGATCAAATCAGTTTACAATTGAAGCCTGCAAACGCGTAATGGCACACAATAGTTTAATCTGAGATCAGCCGGAAAGCCTCATGCCCTCCATTGGCAACATATTCAACACAGATACAGTTTTTCCTTCTTACAAACTTTGAGTTTCCCTTCATAACAATATCCCTGTCTGCTGCTGGCAGAGGAAGCACCAGCGACAACAGACTGTTATTATTAAATATTTCAGCAGCAAACATTTCTCAAGACTGTGATGCATCGTGATTATATTTTAATCAGATCACTCCGAGGCACTTGTTTTAGGTACAGAATCCATTACATGCAGCTGACCTTTCCATTGCTTTTGTCATTTAAAAAATAAATAAATTATATATATTGTAAACGATCCTTGCACTTTTCACGTTCGTTGCCCCTTTCAAAGTAGACCCAGGACACAGAAATGGAATTGATTTAAGTGCTGACGCGCACTTTTAATAAACACCAATCAAATAAATTAAACAAACACCTAGCTCCTTCTTGGAGCACTAACTATACCGTCTGGAACCTAACTGAACCAGGACAGCTAAGCTGTTTACCTGTAACCCAAACACAACTCACAAGGTTTAACACAGCACTTTACCTTGACTGCTTGGAAGCAGACCACACCTTCTGCCTCCCTACACACAGCAGCCTGGAACAGACTGGCTGCATCTCCTCAAATACCCTGCACCTGTCTCTAATTTATAATTACGATCAGGGGCCGAGGATTAACTAAATCATTAAAACAATTACAATTAAACCCCATAACACCCAAATGTGCATTCTCACAAGGTTTTTAGCAGGGAAGGATTTTAACCCCCTCCCTGGTACCTTACAATATATATATATATAAAAAATCCAGGCGTCATGTTAATATCCCTTACATTATAGCAAACAGGCTTCATAATGTGTCTGGTTCCTGAAATGTTATACAGACTGCTCAAGCCATGTTTCTGTTTCAATTTGACAGTTTCCTTCTATATAAAAAATTAAATAAACATTGAGGCAAAGCATTTGCTAGAATTGCAGCTGTTTCTAAATAGCTGTATTAAGAGAAGTGCTACATGCAAGGAGGTGTCAGGTCCTTGGTATAGCGGTAATGTACTGCAGTAAATCAGTCAAATACTACAGGGGTCCATAATTTCCACTGCAGCTACATACATATTATATATATATATATATATATATATATATATATATATATATATATATATATATATATATATATATATATATATATATACACACACACACACACATATATATATATATAGATAGATATATAGATAGATAGATAGATAGATAGCTAGATAGATATACGTGCATATAAATCAATCTGGTGATCTGCAGCCATACAGACTTCTCTTAAAATCATTTAAACAGGAGAGGAATACCCGTTTGGGACACTAAATCAGTATGAAACGATTCTCTGTGTCCCCCCCCCCAGGAATAAAGCACAGCTCAGTTGTTGGCTAGACTCTCCCAAACACAAACTGTTTTTTTTTCCTTTATGCCTAATTGTTCATTTCATTATCAATGATGCTTGTAATTTGTACCACTCTGTTTACCAGTCGTCCCCCCCCCAATTCCTCTGGTGCGCATTGACACAGATCTGGCTGCTGCCTGCCTTGGTTTGCAGAAGCCTTCTTGTTAAGCTGCGATGTATTAGATAATATTCCCTGCTTAATAACACTGCAGCCCAAGCAGTGCAAGCACTACCACGACTGACACTTGCAATAAAAATGCTACAAATTAGTTTGGTGTTATACGAGAGGAATGAAATTGGGACACATTCGTTCATGAAAGCAAAAAGTTTATTCATGTTTTGAAACAACATTTAACTACCACAAGGAAGACTCCTCAGCCCAGGTTGTAGTCCGGTTAGAAAATAACACGAAACATTGGAATACATCAGAAGCACTGGCACAAAGTATCTTTTCATGACTTAAATCAGTTTCAGAATCGCATACAATACAAAAAAAAGGAGAAAGAAAGGGTGTCCCCCGTCACACAGGGTCTGAAATACAGTACCGAATACTGAAACCTGTATGCATTACAGTTATTTCATTTCTTGGTTGGTTTTTGCGTGGATTATTAACAAGATGAGCAACATTCCAAATATTCTTCAGTATTTACAACAGTTTCACTGTTTGTGTGTTAACTCAATGACCAAGTCTGATTTTCTTTGCTGTTTTTTTGTCTTTGTTTTTTTTTTTTTTTTTTTTTTTTAAAAGCTGCGTCGATTAAAATATACATTAGATTACACGAAGGGGAATGGAACGAGTTTATTACAAGATGCAGAACAAAAAGATAAGAAAGAAATCTACCATGTTGGTGCTGTTCAGAGGTAGTGAGTATGCTAAGCTATAGAACATGTTGCAAGTCTATTGGTTTTGATGAGATCGCATGAGGTAATAAAGCTGTGTCTTGATTGGTGAGATGTATAAATACTCTTTAGCTACATTATATACAACACTCTGTGCGGTTGGTGCCTTTTGAAGCCACACCTGTGCACATCTTTCTCTTACTGTAAAAGCCTGACTATTTCCGTAGCACTGAATTAATACCCACGTCCTGCACATACACTAAGGGGCTGATTCTGTGTTTTCCAAACCTTCTAATTTTGTATTTAAAACGCATCAAAAGGCATTCTATAACCTTATTATGGCCATATGACGCTTTTCTTAAACTGCTAAAAAACCAAGCTGTTTATTTAATTATCAGATTTAATCCGCTGCACAGCAAGGGTTTGTAATAAATACAATTTTTTTTTAATGGTTGCAAGACATAAAGACCACCCCCACCCCGCCTCTCTGCCCCCCAAAGCTGCCAGTAAGATATTAGCCCCATTAAACAAACAAATTACCACATAACTGAGCAAACATTCCTCGCATACCACGCTTAATGATACTGGGATGCGACTTACACGATGAAATAAACCCCAAGAATAAAACACATTCAGCAATCTTGGTGAGCCATTTTAGGAATATTATCGCATTATCTGTGACTTTCTAAATAGAAAATGAAACACGTTTTGCCGCTTCAACCGTTCATTCAATGTGACACCACAACATTTCTCTTGTTGCTCCTGTTAGATCGATGTTGTTGCACAATTTCTCTCAGCCGCAACCCTGCCAGGCAACTCCCAGGTCTTCAAAGCAAAAGTAGGCTGCAGGGTAGCTAGTAGGGCAGTGGACCGAGCGTTTTCAGCCCATCAGCCCTAAGTCCAAGA